>NW_006264008.1:193195-218508 GCF_000469605.1 Apis dorsata
ACCTTAAATCAAATATATTAAAAAAAAACAAATATATGTTTAAAAAAACAAGCATTATTTGAAATATTGTAATAGAAAAAAATTGTATATTATTTTCAATTTATTAATTTATTAAAAATTAATAAAATATTCTTTGTAATTCTTTACTTTTTTTTAAAGCAATAATTCATATTAATAATTCATTTTCTCACATAAATATTCCTTATTTAATAAAATAATAAACAATAATATAAAACAATAATAATTTTTAATGTTATATGAAACTATACATAATAGAATTAACATAATAGAATAAAACTTAAATAAAAACATTTTTGTATAGATAAGTTTATACTTCATACTTTTTCAATTAAAATATTATAAAATTTTAAATAAGATCAAAACAAATAATAAAATTAAAAATAAAAATAGAATGATATTTAATTATATTTTTTTTTATTTTTATTTTGGATTTTTTAACAACAATAATTATAAAGAGAATTGTATCTTGTATAAAATTTATACAAGATACAATTATAATAGGCATAACCATACGAAATATGATGAATTTATATTATTATTTATATCATATTCAATTTTCATATAATGTAACAATAATATTTCTGATAAAAATTAAAAAAAAACACAAATGTATTGAAAGAAAACACAAATTCATAGAAATACGTATGTAATATAATCTCGAAGTGAAATGTATCATAATACAAAAATTATAGTATATTAAAGAAATATTGAACATTTTTATAAAATCTTTTGTTTAATTATATGCTAGAATATTTTACGAAAGATTGAAGTTTTAAAAAAAATATTTTAATAAAAATTTTTTTTAAAGAAAAATATCATATTGTACAAATATTTTTTTTTTTCTACATTAAATAATAAAAAAAATTTCAAGATCAACTTCATTTTTTTTAAAATAAAACTATATAATTTTGAATATATTAATGGAGGTATTTTGTATAAAAAGATATTAACCTACTTATGCCAAAAAACTACTGATTTAGCAAATAAAAAATCCTATCATAAATTTAATTAGAAATATACATTTTTTATTTTTTAATATATGTTTTTATTTATATATGTAATTATCTTACGTTATTAATTAATAAAAAGTGTAAAAATTATGACTAATAAATCATAAACAGATTAAATAAAAAAAGAATAAATTTCTCTGAAGTTTGTTCTTATTATCGATTCTATATTCAAAAATATATTATTCATTTCTATAATTTTATATTTTTATTAAAAAATATAAAAAAATTATGTATTAGATCGATTTAAAAATTTTTGAAAAAATATTAAATTTACTTTTGTTATTCTCATATTTACATAACTAAAAAATTAAAACGACAAAAGTCAAGTATTGTAAAGATCGATTAAAAATTAAAAAGAAATATGAGGAAACAGATGTAGAATGGAATATATGCCGGAAATGGAAAAAATTGGCACGATGTGTGGAAAAAGAATTAGAATATAGATAAGAAAAGGCAGACAATCGAACAGCTTTACCGCTGGAAAAAGAAAGACAAGAAAAATGACGGCGATTCAAAGAATAAAGGAAGGAAGACACGAGTGCTTACGAAAAGATGGGTAGAAAAGTAAAGAGAATGAAGGCAGGAAGACTAATTATGTTATTTATAAGCGACGTAGACGCAACAACGCGTGGTTACAAGCGGTCAAAAAAATGTAAGCGAGAAATATTCGCACGATTATCAAGCGAAGTAGCCGCGATCGTACGCAAGATGAAGCTTAAGCATGTATTGAATATATTGCTTAATAGAGGCGCTTCATAGATTATTCTCAAGACCAAGCTACAAGTCTCTTGTCCCGTACACCTAAATGACGGTGGATCAGGTAATTACGTTTATTAAAATGTTACGCGTTCTAGTTCTTGCGTGTGCCTCCGTGTGGAGAGCGTGGCCACTCTACCGTAAGGCACCGTTAAGTCGCTATCAAGACTTGAATTTGAATAAAATAATCTGGATACTTTCAATAATAAATCGTATATAATCCTATTTATTTTAATAAAGTATATTTTGCAAATAATATATTTTATTTGATTAAGTTTTTGAAATAATACTTGAAAATAAAATTTTATTTAAAAAATATTGGAAATGTTTAAAATATTTTATTTATTTTTAATTATTATTGCATTATTAAAAATAATAATTCACATTTAATATATTTATAAATAATTTTCTAATCTCTTTTTATATTAATTATATATTACATACTAATTCATAATATGTACTAAAAATCATAATATTAAAAATGTTTTTTTACATTATTATTTTTTATTTCCAGTTTAATTTCTTTCAATATCTCGGCGATAGAAATTCAGGTTTTGAATAAAAAAATGAATCGAAAAAAACATGGATAATCAAATATTTTAAACAAAATTTTACATTTTATTTAAAATATTATTTTATATAAGTTGAATAGAAACTAAAATATGAAATAATATTTGAAATATTTATTTCTTCAAATATTAATAAAATTTCTCAGATCTAAATATTTTTAAAAAAATTTTAAATAACATTATTTTAAAATTATTTGAGAAATAATTTATTTTTGAAACGATACAAATATTTCATAAAATATTTCATACAAAAGATAAATATAATTATATTTGTAATTAAATGATTTATTTAATATTTCACAAAATTATTATTTGTAATTTATTATTGTTATTTGTTATTTGTTATTTGATTTCGATGAAAATAATTAATTTCTTGATATTAACTACAACATTAAATGTTTATATTATTATTTGACTAATAATTATTGTTACATGTTATTATTATTATTTATTATTTGATATGTATTTTGAAAATTATTTCAAAGTTTTATATTAATTTTCTATTTTTTCAAATATTCAAATTCATCTCAAATTTCTTTAGTTGATCAAATAAATACATGATTTCAGTTTAGATGTTTTACTTATCAAATAATAAATAGTTTTATTAAAAATTATTATTTTTAAATTGTTATTTATATAGAAGATAATTAAAATTAATGAAAGTTCTGAAAAAAAATGAAAAAAAATATTTATTTAGAACAATAAAACACGAACACTTTCTGCTTAGTTTCATTAATTATTAATTGTATTAATTAATATTTCCTATGATGCTGAAAAAATGAATGGAAAATAATTAAACTGACTGAAAAGTAAATTACTTTCAGATGTGTTCAATAATTTAAAACAAATATTAAAATAAATAGATGTGCATGTTACATAAATTACATTCTGACTTGTATGAATTGAAAAGATAAATGTAAATTTTTAAATGTATCAACTAATTATAAATCTAGTATCACTGAAAAGAAAAATCGTTGAAAAAGAATCAAAGAAAGAACATGTATAATTTCAAATTGTTGATCTTTGCGTTTTTTTAATGAGATTTAATATTATAATTTATTTTAAAATTAAAAAATTAATCTTTTAAAATCATTTATTCTATGTTTTCATTTAATTTAAATTTGTTCTAAAATGAAAAAAATATTTTATTATTGTTTTTAATTATTGTTTGTTTACAAATATTTAATATTATTAATTAAAAATTAATATGGATTAATGAATTAATTGAAATTAATGTTAGTAATGTTAGTAATGTTATTTTAAAAATATGAAATAATTAAAAATGAAATATTTAAGAAAATATATATAAATATTTAAGAAAATCGTAATTTGAAAATTACAAAATAATTTTTCAATTAATATAAAAATGAGTAAGTTAATATCTATTAATTTAATTATATAATACAGTATTTTTAATATTTTTTGAAAATTGTGTTGTTTCTACTTTCTGTAAAAAAAATCAAGAATTTCTATTAAATTATCCGATAATCATTTTACAAATACATTAAAACAAATAATACATGTAAATTGAAATACCATATAAAATTTTAAAAAATTTAATGTCATGTTTGAATAGTTTTTTTTCTACAATATAATTTTCATCTCACAGAAGAATTAAAAAAAAAAATTTAGTGACTTGTAAAAAACAAGGCAGATAAGACTAAAATTTTCAAATAACAAATATATATTTCAAATACAAAATATGTTATTTTCAGTTTTTCTTTTACCTAAGCAATTGAGATTCAGATTTAGTATGTGAACTTTCCACAAGATGTAAATAATATATATAAACAAGTATGAGATAATTGCTAGTGAAAAAATAAAAAAAAATATAGAATAAATTTTTTTCATTTTAGGCTTAATTTTTAAAATAATCGAGTTCAAAAATCCATTGTATAGATATACACATAATTATAGCTGTAATTACAATTAAAATATTCGAATAATATCTGTCATCCTTGTGATTTATATGTATATAGAGCTTTCATAAATTTCTTTATATATTTTGAATTTCTTATATATTTTAAATTTTTTTTTTATTGAAATTTGTTCTATAATCAACTAATAATTTCTTTAATTTAAATAATTTGAATTAATTATCAGTTTCTTTTATTGACAATTTTAATTTTAGATTTAATTTTTTATCTTAAATTTAAAAATAAATTAAATAGTCTAACACTTATGGAATATAAATACATTATTTTTTTTATTTATCATTTTAGCATTTGGCGATTATTGATTAATACTTTATAAATAACTGTTTTATTATATATAATTAATTTTATTCAAAAAAAAAAAGAATTCATCTCAAATTCAAATTATCCCTATAATCACATATCTTCTCATCGCATATTTAGTGTAATAGTCCGCGAAAAAGAAAAAAAGCCAATCACGAAATAGAGATTTCCGATAAAAAGAGGTAGCTAATACATTTCGAACCTTCTCTTCGATAGGATTATTAAATATCGGATAATTGCACAGTTATAGAAATGGCAGGCTACTTCAACGGGTTAGCGCATCACTTTCTCACGACTCTAGTTCCTTTTAATTAAATCTCGGTCGACAGTCTTGATTTAATTAACATTAACTCGCGCGTGTCTTAAAGTCTCTTTCCAATCTTCCCAGTTCGATCCTTTCTTCTATCCTTTCACTTCTCCTACATCATTCCTACTCTTCATCATTTCCTTCCACCACTTCCTCCTCTTTCATCGTTTCCCCTACAACTCCTTTCAAGGACGAAGATAGCCTTGACGTTAATTAACGGCGTGCAAATTGAAAGCCACGAGACCTTTAAAGTGTCACTTGACATCGACATCGTCGTCCACAGCGGGAATTTACATTTGTATAGCGCGCCCTACTCAGGATTTCGAATCTCGTGGAACCGGTGAGATTTAGTCGCTTTCGTCCAATTACAGGGCAAACAAAAATCGATACCGGCTCGAATAATAGAGAATATCGAGAGTCTTGCGGAAAATAGAAATTGCAGTGAAAGTATCTGACCGTATGCATGCTTAATATTTGTTTAATTAAAAAAGTATTCATTTTAAAAATAAGAGTTTTTAAACAATCTTTTTTTTCAGAAAAGATTTTTATAATTTTTGTTTTTATACATTGATTTATTAATAATTGCACTTCAATAGCTCTGTTATGAAAATATTCATAACATATTTTATAATTTTTTTGCTAGGAGAAGTAGATTTTGCATTATAATTCCATTATTAATAAATGCAAATGCATAAATGCAAAATAATTATTAACAATTAATTAAGATTATCAAAAATATATTTTTTTAATAATCTTAATTAATTGTTTATTATTTATTAATTATTATTTATTAAGTATACTACAAAATAAAATTCCTAAAGAATAAAATAATTAATTATAAAATAGAAAAAAAGAATAAATAAAATAAAAGAAATAGTAATAGTTCAATATATTAAAATAATAATTGTTGAAATTGTTTTGACTACAATTTTGTCAAAATATTACGAAGTAACAACAAATATTGATTGAAATAGATCAATATGCAATATATTTGCAAATATATTTACAAAAATTCTATTAATCAATTATCAAAATAAAATAAAATACCTTAGCATATTAAAATAAAATAATCGATATTTTTTATCTAACAGAAATTCATTAAAAAATTCTATATTTTTATATTTACTCTAATGTTTTTATAAATAGAATTCTAAATAAATTTCTATAAATGAAAATCTATATTCATAATGAATTTTACTTATATATTAAATTAATATATTATATATAAATTAAATATTAAAATAATAATTTTATTTTTTTCATACTTATACGTACATTATATAAGAGAGAAATGATAAAAATATATGACTAAAAATAAAAATATATATACTTTATATATACTTATCTACATACCAATATTATAATAAAATATAATTTATTAAAAAAAATAAAAATAAATAAAAAGAAAAGAAAAAGAAATTAATATCAGAAACATAATATATCTAAAAACTATACAAAACATCATGGTTTATTATCTACTATTCTACATTAAATTTTTAATTTTTTCGCAAAAAATTGCAACTAATTTTTCTTTTGTTCCGGCATATTGAAAGTCATAATAAGAAATTAAGGAAAATAGTTGAAAAATCTCTGATATTTATGAAAAGTGACTTATTTTGATAAATTAAGGATTAACAATTTTTTAAAGAAGAGAATCCATCTAATAGAAAATAGAAAAAAAGAAATCGATTTTTAAAACTCAATTTTAGCAAATATTTTTTTAATAACAAACGTATGATAAAACGAATGAAATGAAACGGAACGAAATAAGAAAAACGAAGGAAATAGAAAAAGAAGAAGGAGAGTATGTATTCCGAAAAGGAAATAAACTGACGACAAGGGGCAGACTACGAATGGGACAGAAAGACGCAGTGTAATTGAAACCGTGATCGCAGTGATATTTCGAAGTTGTTGTGTGAAGGAAAGAAAGAGAAAAGAATATGAAGAAAATATGCGGGAAAAAATGCGGGAGGAAAAAACCAAGAAAAGAAAGGTTTTATCAGTGACCATATTGTAGTCTTGTTGAGCGTGCCGGCTAAGCGTGTCGCTACTTTTTATATCACGTGGTTACATTCGCATTATGCCGTTATGGTCCGTCATTCTGTAGATATATACATCCATATATTGTTGAAAAAAGAAACGCACAATGCTCTCTTCAAAGAATACCTAATATTCGTATATATGAGCAATATGTGAGTTTAGAAATAATCATTTTTATGAATGGTCGTGTAACTTCATTTCTTTCTTCGACTGTAAACTAAGATTACTCTTATATATTCTTATATAAGATATCTTTGGAGAACCAAATCTATCAAAATAAATATAACAATTTGGATATAAAAATGTCGGTTGTGACTTATTTATGGAGTTATAAAAAATTTAACTTTGTATTAAACGAAGTGAGATTGAATATGTATCACATCATCTTGCTCTGTCATCTCATTTCATGTAATAAAAATTTAAAATGTTACAATAATTATTTAAATAAGTAAGATATTTTTTATATATCAATTTTGTATTTATTTTTTGGACTTTTTAAAAATATCTTAATGAATATATTAGCATATTATAGATGAGTAATTTTATCATGGAATAGAATATTATATATATTTATAGATATATTCATTTAATGAAATTTTTTAATATTTCATATAGTTTACATTCTTTCATAAAAAATAAAATATTAAAATAAAATATAATTTTTAATAAATAAATACGGAATAAAAATAAAAATTAACGATGTGATTGAGAATTTGTATATATATTTATTATATAAACAGATATTTTGACAAAATTGATTTGACAAAATTGAATTATCTAAAAATGCTTATAAGGTGAGTTTGTCAATTAGTTTTCTCATTTATTTTATTGATCTTGAAGTATATTAGAAAAGGATATCATTTTAAACAATTTTTTTTTACACATTAGTGTAATTAGTGTAATTAGTTAATATAATATATATATATATATATATTAATATAACAGATTATACTATTATACAGATATTTTTACATAGTAATACAGTATAACAGATATTTAAATATTCTATATTTTTGGTTTCACAAAATGTGAAAATAAAATCTTTAGATGAAATTACAATCATTTGAAGTTAGTTTCTCTATTGTAATTTTTTTGTTTTCTCTATTGTAAAAAATATATATGTTACAAGAAAAATTAATAAGATTTTCAAATTTATGAATGAAAAAAATAGATTTTTGATAAATTCATAGGTATTTATATATTAATTGCTAATTATCTTTAAGTGATAATCCTGCAATTGCATACATATCATACCATATATAGATGAAATTCAATCATATAATCAAAAGTTTTTTATGAATAACTTGAAAACTATAGTCAACTATCAATAAATTTATTTATAAAACTAAATTATAATTATGTAACAAAATCGGCGAGAAAAAAGCTAATTAGCATATTAACCGATCATAAAATAAAATGATGTATACGTGATTAATTGAATAACTATATAAAATTATATATTTTTATATAAATATATTTTTATATAAAATATAAATTTATATATATTTTTATATAAAAAACGTGAATAGATATGCATATTTTAATATATAATTTAATATATTATATTCTTGCTTGTATTTATATATATTATATTCTTAATATCAATGTAGTTTTTCTAAAAATCTTTCATTGTTTATGTAAAACTTTTTATTATTATAAATATTCTATTAGTATATTTATGACATAGTTTTAATATTCTTTAACTATAAACGTTTCTTTTTACATCTATCATGTTTTTAAAACTTTCATTATTTGATACTCTGATTACATATCTATTCTTCGCATATTACTATTTTTTCTTTTTTGTTTATCAAAATATTCATGAAGTATTTGAACTTTTCTAATTAAAATTTATTTATGTTAAATAATAAAATTATGTTTCAATGAATTTATTGAGAGAGAGAGAGAGAGAGAGAGAGAGCAGATTAACTAAATGATTCATATAATAGGAATCCATTTAATTCTTACGAAAAATTATTTTTCATTCAGTTAATAGGCATCAAAATTTATATAAATGAATGTAGTATGAATGAATTAAATTGAAATTTAATTTATGAATATAATCATTGTTTTTAATAAATTAATTTCTTAATTTTATAACAAAGAAATTGATATAATATATCAAAATTTAATAAATCATGTTTTTTAATTTTTACTTTCTTTTATATTGAATTTACTTTCTTTTATATTTAATTAAATATTTTTTATCTTATTACTTATGTCAAATTTTTCATTTTTTTTATCTAAAATGGAATGAAATGGAAAATTAACAGAAATGAATTAGCAAATTTTTCTTATTTTAATTTCTCTTGTAGTTTCCATATATATATTGCATTACAAAAACACTGATATAATTAAAGAAATATTTGTTCAAATAAAAATTAAAAAATTATTCAAATAAAAAAAAACTCCATCAAATTTTACTTATTTAATAATTAATAATTAAATAAACATTAATAAAATTTGATATAAATAATGTCTATATAAATTCTATTATGAAATCTATTAATCTCATGTTTAACTCTAAATATTCCCTCCACAAAAAACACAGATTACATATGTCGCGTCACTCTGGCGGCGACATGCGATCGAATTGTCTAATATTTGTACGCTCGGCTAACTAACTGTTCAGAGAATCACTATTTGCGGAGAAAACTTGACTAATTGCCCAGTCAATCTAACTATGTCGTGTCTATATACAAGAAACACTTAATTAATCGTCTCGGTGTTTAATTTCGCACAAGGTTCACAAAACCGAATGTGCCGTGACGTTTAAATGATCACGTTTTGTATGTACATGAATAAGGATATATATTGAAAGAAATGATGAATAGCAAAATTTATTTGTGATTCTTGGCAATGTCTTGGATAAAAAAATAAATTTGTTCAAATTTTAGATAAATTTATTTAGTATCAAATTGAAATGTTAAATTTCATCTTAATATTAGTTTTTATGTATAATATGTTTAACAATACATTTAATAGAGCAAAATATTTTTTTGAATAATAATAATTACATGTTTATGTAATTTAATTACTTACATATAATGAAGTATTTTTTTTTACAATTATGATATTTTACTTTTATTTTAAATATTTAATGATTGTATATTAACTGACGTCTATAAATATTCTTTGACAATTATTATAAAATATTATAATTTATTTATAATATTCAATATTAATAATATTATTAATATTATTAATATTTATTGATATATTATTGAAAATAGAAAATAATAAATATAATTATAATAATAATAAATAAAAAAAGTATAAATATAAGTTTAATATAATACAAATATATCGAATAGTTTATAGAAATAAACTTATGATTACAAAAATTTTTAGATCAAGTTTTAACATATATATCTTATCGAATATATTTTTAACATAAATTAAAAATATAGTTTTTACTATAAATAAATTTAATACAAATCAATTAATCTTTTTTGCATAATTTAATGAATCATAGACATTCGTAAGATATTTAATGTGTACTTTGTTAAAAAAAATTATTTCGAAAATATAGAATTTTTGAACATAAAAATATAGAATATTTTAACAAGAAACTATTAACTATTAACAAAAAATCTTAGTATAATATATTTTTTATTATATTATAATATAATTTTTATTTATTTTGGAAATGATTTTTCACTTCAAAATAATTAATCTCATTCATAAATAAAGATATATATGTATAAAGATTAAAATGTTTGATTTTTACATTCTTTTAACATACATATAGTTTATTATTTCTAATAAAATATATTTTTTATTTTTATTTTTTCTTTTATTTTTATTTTTATATTTATTTTTAATTTTTTTTCTTATTAGAAAAGTTATTAATTATTTTAAAATGCTTTTTAATTCAAATACTTGTTGCTATTATAAAATTCTCAATTTTATAAATGTTTATTTTTCAAATTAACAATTTAATTCTTATAAACATTTATAAAATATTAAATTTATCTATTAAATATATCTATTAAAATAAGAATTTAAAACAAAAAAAAAATATTTCATTTCAAATCCATTCAAATATTTTATTTTATTTTTTCAATTTATTATACATTTGTTTAATTATTAAAATTTTATAAATTGTATTTTATGTCGAATAATTAATTATTAAATTTTTTTTTTATATATATATAAATAATCATCATATATATATATTATCTTTACATATATACAAACTAATTATACTATTTATTATTACATATAATTATCACAAATAATTAATATAATTAATAAAATGTTTAATTTTACGTAATATATTTATATTTAAAATAAGATTATAATTATTAGAAAATATGTATCAACGTATTAATAATAAGTTTATTTAATATTGATAGATCAAAATAGTTTCGGTTTAGATTTTTTCATTCTATGCATTAGCTTATGAAGAAGATAGGTGATAACAAACTTATTATTAAATTGATAAATAATAAATAAATTTAATAAATAAATTCTGCATTAGAATTTAAATAAAATTAATAATAATATTTAAGTAAAATTTGATTTTTTGCATTTTCTTATTAATTATAAGAACTTTTTTTTCTTTTGTCGTTTTTTTTCTATTTTTATCAAATAAAAATATGATAAAAATTACAAAAGTTTTCTTTTTCTAATTATTTCTATTATGTCCAATATTTTGTATATTGTTTTTATCTATATTTATATTTATATTTATCAATATTTATTTTAAAAGAAATTGTGTATATATTGTTGAAACATTAATTGAAAAATCTAATCTCTTTTTCAAAAAAAAAAGTAGGTTAAAAATTATGTTTTACGTTTTTTTAATATAGAATCTTTTAGATATATAATAATTTAAGAGAATATAATAACATAAAAAAAGATAATAAGATATTAAACTCATATCACGTTACTATAAATAATTTAATTGACTTAATTATTTTTCTTTGTTGATCATTAAAATTATCTTTCTGTTTTGCTACTTACGCAAGAATGTTATATCATGAATAAGATAATTTTCTTTTAAGTAAGTTGTTTAGTGAAAACGTCAGCTTAATTTGAATAATTTTGACGTTATTTTACATTGTTGCACACGATCCTGTCCTTCGCTTTCACATAATTTCCAAGCGGCTTTGAAGTTCACCATTTAATTACATTCAGCATCAGAAATGTTAATTCTGTGATCCTATGTAGTCTTGGTAATATTTTATATAGCAGTACATTGCTTTATGTCATTGCAACTCGCTTAAAATGTTTTAATGCTTTAAAGTTTTCTTTTAAAGTTTTGCTTTTAAATGTATTATTTTAATATTATATTAGACACAATAATATTAATCATAATAAAACGTCAATTACTTAAATATCAATTGTTCAAATTCAAATTTCGATTATCCATTATTCAGACAGATGAAGATTTAATTCTCAAGACAAAATTGAATTTGAAAAATCTATACAATTACGTTATATCATAAAATCTATTCTTAATAAAAAATATATATTTTTAAATATTAATTATTTCCCACATGAAAATTAATAGAATAATAATTAATTTAAAGAGAAAGAGGTAAAGCCTGTCAAATTTGATTAATGCATTAATGTAATTTTAATTCATATGTATTCTATAGAATTAAATTAATACATCCAAAAATGTTTAAATTCTGAGAAAAGCATTCTGGAATAATAATTTAAAGATGATTAATTTATTTTTATTTTTTATTTTTATTTATTTTATTTTTTATAATGCATTTTTCTTGTAAATACATTTCTTTTTATAAAATGTCCATGTTTGGAAATTATTTAATTTTTAATTATTTACCATGTGTTTACATTTTAATTATAATACAAATTTAATTCTTTTTAATCAATTATCTAAAAAATCACTTATCCGAAGAAATTTATCTCCTAATTAGTTCGGATAATCGATATTCTAATGTATCTAAATTACTAATATTATTTTCATTCAATTTTGCAATTTCGAATAATTCAATAATTTGATAAATGATTCTTTAATTCTATCAATTTTATAATTATACAAATTTTATTTATTTACCAATAAATAAAAAAACAAATCGAAATAAAAAATGATATTTAGATAAATAGCTGAATCTCATACATACAAATCACAAATTTGTTTGCACAATTCAAATTTTTCGATAAAAAAAATATTTTTGTACGTCATCTCAATTGTCTCATTTTTTTTTCTCTTTTCTCATTTCTGACTTACATAATTCCTTCTTAATTATTCAATTTCAATTTCCTCGTAGAAGTTACGCTTTTTTTCTAAGTATAATGGATAACGCATAAAAAGAATTTACAAAAAAATAGAAAAACAGGTTCAGATAAAAAATTTTACACAATGGAAAAAAAGAGATGGGCGAATGAAGATAGGAGAAATTAGACTACGTATCTCAGTGAAATTCGTAGCTATTATTTTGACCGAAATCTTGTATATGTTCGTCAGAAATGAATATGCAAGAACCTACTGGAGAATATTTAGTGCGCGCCTAGATACTTACAAGGAGTTTCAAAAGATGAAGCCGACCAGAACCGTGATACGTTCTGCTCCGCTCCGCTCCGTAGATTTTAAGCGACCTCAAATTCCGTTGCGTCGATTCATGGAAGATCAACGAACGATTCGCGTTTGTAAAAAGAGTATCCATGATTCACGAAAGTATATGAGTAATTAAAATGAAAAATTATTTTGTAAAGTAATTGTAAATAATTTTGTTTTTTAAGGAGATGAACTCGATACAGATAAGCAATTTTTTGATACATGATATTTTTGAATGAATATTGTTTTTCCAATTGAAAATAATGAAGGCAAGTCAATGGCATGACAAAAAGTCACTTGATTTTATTGAGCTTAGATTGTTATTTTGTTTGACTGATAAGCAAAAATTAGAACTATATATATTACAAATGAGTAAGTTATGAAAAGTGGATTATTTATATTGAAGTTTATGAAAATTAGAATATGAATCCATTTGTTTTCTTGAATTCTATTTTTTTGCTAATGAACAATGGATTGAAAGTAACTAATCGAAAATAATTATCATTTTCAATGCAATATGCATTAGTGAAAAATATCTTTCGAAATATCTCATAAAAGTTTTTATTCTTAAATGGAGTTTATATTCTTATTGTTATATTTTGAATAATTATTAAAATAAATTTTAGCAAGTACAAATTTAATAATTGAAGTTTTGCGTTAAATTGCGTTAGACGAAACAAGACAAAATAATGATTTTATTTTATTATAATTTTATCTTATTACATTGTCACTCCATTTCCGTTTTGCTTCATGTAATGCAAATTTCAATTGTTTATAACTTAATAAATAAGCTTTAATTGAGACTTTTAATAAATACAAGATATTTCTAGTAAATTATATTTTTGTATATCAATTTTTATGTTTGTTTTGATCTATCGAATCTATTCTCGAAAAATGTCTTATGAGTAAATAATAGACTTAACACACTATATATATATTATTCATATCAGAAATATCTAATTCTTTCAATATAACCAAAATAATTTATAAATAATTAAAAAACGAAAAATTATTTTGTAATCATTATCAACAAATATTGTCTTCGTTATATTTTTAATTACATTTAATTTATTTTCTTTATGTTTTTAAAAATGTCTTCTTTGCAACTATTTCACTATTTTTTTAAATCAAGAATGATATATATTTCTTAAATGATATATATCCTAAAATTTTAAGGATCTATGAAATGTATTTATAATTAGGAGAACGAATAATAATAATTGATTCCAATTAAATAATTAAAAAGAGAAATGTGGAACAATAAATAAAATCTTTATTTGAAAACTTACATACTTTTGCATTATTTATAAGCATTTAACATTAAAGTTTCTTGATGTGTAAATATCATTTTATTTAATTAATGCATAGAACATATATGTACAATAGATATGCTTTGTATTATATTTAATTTTGATTAAAATTTAATTTTAATTAATCACTATTGTTTAACAAAGTTTAATTATTATTAATAATATTAAAAATTTTTCTAAACGTAAATTTTAAAATATCTTATTATTCATTCTAATTTCTTTTTAAATTTGTTCATATTAATGCTCACAACGATAACTTTATTATTTTAACAAACAATAGTAAAATAATTGTTGCAAAATATTAAAATAATTATAATATTAATACCTTATAGTAAGTAATATTCAAAAATATAATATTAAAAATATTTTTTAAATATACACTTATTTAAAATTATATCACATGTAATATTATAATAATTTAAAATATTAATCATAAATAGATAATAATGTAAAATATATTATTTATTTACTTAAAATATATCAATATTTGATAAGAAATAATATTATGATATACAGTAAAATATATTTATTTATTTATTTTCATTTTCTGAAAAATAAAAATTAGATAATTTTAATTCTATTAATTTTAAACTCTAAAAATAATTAAAACAATAAACTTTTCAATTTTAATTAAATTAGTTAGTAAATATAAGAAAGCAAAATTATTTAAAAAAAAGGTAATTGTTAATATATCATATTTTTCAATTTATTTATTTTTTTCTTATTTGCTATATATACAATCTATCTAAGATTATAATAAATATTATTATATACTTTTGATTTATTTTTTACAAATAATTATATCTCTTATTTTATCTCTTATTTTCTATTTATATCATTAGCTTTATTGTATTTCATATATTGTATTTCTTACTTTATTTTTTCGAGATAAATAAGACAGTAAGACAATATAACTTTTTAAAACTTAAAGTAAGATTTAAAATAACATTTACATAGATTTTTACACGAAGTTGCAATTCTTATGATATTACTGATATGAAATTAAAACATAATATTCTATTAAAATAAAATTATTAATCTCATTTTGAAAATTAGATTTATAATTAATATTTTCTAACATATTTTTAATTAATATATTATATTTCGTGCTATTGTATATAATATATATAATATTGTATTTATATTTGTCATTTATAATATTGTATTATATTTGTCATTTTCAAAGAAAAATAAAGAAAGAAAAATTTATCTCAAAAGAATTAAAATATCTATAGTATTTAATTAATTGTAATATCAATAATATTACATATTTAAATTTCATATACATATTCTAAAAAATTATTACAATATAAGATTATGTTATATGATTATTATTATATTATTAAATTATGTTATATTGATTATTGTAAAACTATATTACATTTTCATAATAAATTAATAAACAATTAAATTAAATATTTAAAAAATTAAAAATATTAAGAAAAAACACAGAAGAAAGTAATTAAATCATATTTTTTTCAAATATTTCATAATATTAATTACGATAATTAATAAAGCTAAGAAAAAATATACACCAATCAAGAAGATGTAATAGACATAAAAAAGAGAAAATATTATATATCTTCTTTAAGTTAATGACGAATGGAGATTCGTAAACGAGAATAATAAGGAACGGCTAATTAGCAAGTAAGCTACGGCTAAGTAGCAACCGGATAAAGGTAAAATTACCAGTTGCTTATTAACCGTGTATTTTGTTCCAACGCGAAACCACTCACCGGAAGAATAGAAATGAACTGTGTGCGACCGTGTTTCTCTCGTTTTTTTCTTGGCCAACCAGAATCCGGTGGGTTTTCTTAGAACAATGATGTCCATTTTAACGTGTTTCCTCAGCGGGGAATCCGTTCGAGGAAGAGGGCCATAATCGTGGTGAAACGCCTAATAGCGCCTTTATTTGCAAAATCCTTGTTCGCCATTTAAACTTAGTTTTCTCTTTTTGTTTTGCTACCGGAATATATGATCATCAGTAATGTGCGAGTTAATATATTTTTCTTTTCCGGAGCGTAATCAGGTCAGCTTTCATGTATTGATATAATGAAACTCAAAACAAAATTCGTTTAAAACTATAAGATATTGTGTTTGGGATCGATTTATAATGAATTGTATTTTCAAACTTTTGAAATTTATAGAGATGTAATGTTTCTTAATTAATAGAATTTTTTATATATAAAAAAAATAGAGTTTATTTCTTATAAAGATAGGTTAATTAATTGTTATTAAAACAACATTTTATGTAAAATCAAATTCTTGTGATTTGAAAGAAATGAAGCTTAAATGGAAATTTTATTCTTCAAATATTATAATGTATATTTTATATGTCATGTGTTTCTATTTTATATATTTTAATTTTGTATAAATATCCGTAAAATATCTATTAATAAATTGTTGTTACATTGTGGAAATGTATAATAGAAAATAAATAGAGATTTTTATTATATCAATTATTTTTTCTGATACTGTTGCATTATTAGAGAATTATTAGCGTTTATTGAAAAATTAACTATGGAAATAAATATTTCTTTTTAAAGATTTTATATTTTTACACTTTATATAGTTACACTAATATAAATAAATGTTTCAAAATTAGATTATTTATTATAACATTTTTTATTATAATAATTTTTTTTTAATTAATTTAAAATCACAAAGAACATTGAAATTAAATGAACGTTTAGAGCTGATTGATTAATAACGTTTGGAATTGGTTGATTTATAAGTTTCTATATTTTTTTACAAATCTAATTATATTACTATCTAAATACTATAATAATAATAATATACTATAATAATAACAGAAATAAATGTTAAATGAAATAACAATAATAACAATTTTATTAATCAAAAATTTGAATTGGTAATATTTCTAGTCCAATTAAAATATTGCATTGAGTTAATTACAAAAATCAAAATATTTGTTGAATCAAATTATTACATTATATATTATACATTATACATTATATGTAAAACAGAATATATTATATATATAGAATAATGTAATTAATTAATTTAAAAGTTCACATAAAATAATATAATTGAAAAATTGAAATGAAAATTCTTATTTTATTTTCAAACAATTTTTCTAAATTAATCTATTCTACATGTATATCATTCTCATATAATTTACATAACAAAAATAAATTAATAAATTTTTAATAAATATTTAAGGATTTCATTCTCTGTTTCAATATGTTTGCTTATTTAATTAAAACAGATAACATTTCTCGAAATGTTTCTTCATTAACAAATGAACAAACTTTTTACTTGATCTAATATTTATTAAAACTCAAATATTCATTGATTCCCAGAATATAAATAATAAAATAACGAGATAAAAAAATAAAGTAATAACAACAACTAAGATAAAAGCTTGTAAAGTTATAAACTCAGTAATAATCATTTAGAATTGGATAGTCCATAGTTGTTTTAATTTCTCACATATTGAACCGTGCATTGTTATAAAGCTTCGCTTTCTGTTTATAATCTTCTGCTGAATAAACTTATAAGTTTATGTCGAATTGTAAACCTTATGAAAGTATTTTCACCAAAATAGAAAAATAAATTTAGTAAAAAATAAATAAATTAAATAATAATTTTTTTTTTTTATTTTTCATATATGAGTCACTTAAATCAAATTAATCAACTCTTATTCTTTTTGAAACTTTTAGATTTAAAATAAAAAAATCGAGCATGAAAGTTACTTGAAAGAATTGTAAATAATGTTAAAATAAACCGGATTAGTATATGATTATTGACAATTATTTTATTGATAGTATTTTTATTGATATTATTTGACTGATTACTTCATCACCATTTTTTATTTATCGATATTGATTTTGCATTTATTTACGTTATTATATATAATTAGGCATTTATATTTATATAATTACATTATATTTATATATTACATTATATAATTACATTACATTTATATAATTAAATATGTATCATTATCAATAATGATTTTTTATCAGTATATAAATTTCTTATGATATTAAGAATAATAATAAAAAATACAAATGTAAAATCATTATTGATAAAACGATAAAAACATAATTTCAAGTATCGAACAAACAATATGGATATAATTTTATTAATTATATATATGTCATATATACACATATAATATATGTCAATAATAATCAAATAATATTGATAAAAGTATCATCGATGAAATAATTTTCGATGAAATAATTGTCAGTGATCATGAAATTCTAAAATAACCCTCATATAATTTGTCCAAGATTTTTCAACGAATTCATTCAGTCCTCTTTATATCACTGCTCAAGGTTTTGCTTGATTTTGCTGAATTGAACAATTAAACAAAGTGTAATAATGATAAGATATTATCGATTGATATTCATCTCGAATATAAATCAATTCAATAAATGTATTTTCTTTACTTTTAACTTTCTTTTTTAATCTTAATAATCTCTTATACTAATAATAATAAAATCTGTTCTAAATACTAATACATACATTTTAAATACATCATATATAAGAAATGATGATATAAAAACAACATTATTCTTACAATCGAACAAAATTAAAAATTTAAAAACAAAATTTATTAAAATATATTAAAAAAAAATAATCAAGCATACAAATTCCAATTGTCAGAAATAAATATATAGATCAAGACTCAAGAGAAGACGTTTTATCGATCTATTTATCTATTGACTTTTATTATTGCATATATTATATTATAATTATATTATATTATATTATAATGTAAATAGCCTCTTTCAATGATTATCGGGAACTATCGAAATCTACACATTGTATAATTATTAATGGACAAAATAAATATAATATTTGTAGCAACCAATAGAAATATTTAAATAAAAAAAAATAAAAAAGAACATTTCTCTATATAATTATAACATGATTTCCTCTACTTATAATTTTTAGATAAATATTCGCTTAGATATTAAGAAAAAATTATTTTGTTATTATTAATAAACTTTTTAAAAGAGATGACGAGTTTCAAAGTGAAGAAAACAAAAAAATCTGTCCATTTCAAAAAAACCTCTATTTAAAAATAAAATGTCTCGCGTTATGTATGGACTAAGACTGGTTTCAATATCTAACGAAAAGGAATACGAAGAAGCTTAAGAGGGAAAGTTGCAATTGCCGACCGGAAATACACTTATTTCTATTCCTTACGAAACTTCTAGCCCGCATAGAAAAAAAAAATAATTTAGAGCAAAGTACAATTCCTTTACTCTATGATTGAAAGAAAAACATTTTTAAATATACATATAGTCTATATAGTTTATTCTTAAATCAATATTATTCTTTAACTTTTTTTTTTTTAGTTAGGTTAATAAAAAGAATTGCATTTAAACAAAAATAAATAAAGAAAAAATATATATAGATATTATGATGATTAGATTGCGAATTTTTATGCAAATACATATTTTTTATATTACTTATATTTTATTTTTATTTTATACTTTCATATATATTTTATATGTAATATATAATATTTTATATATAATAAGTAATAATATTATAATATACATATATTTTTAATATATAATGTTATAATATATATAATATATATTTTTCTCTTGATAGTAATTTATATAATATCTAATATTATAAATAAATATTATAAATCTAATTATATTTTGAATCAAACTTCTGTTTACGATGTAATTTTGTTGAAATAATTCTGAATAATTTATTTAGTTAAAAGAAGCAAATTATATATTAAAATAATAGTTATAGAAATGTATCTTAAAAATGTATTTTATAAAATAATTCATAAGTTTATAAAAAAATTAAGAAAAAACTTATATTTTTAAACTTTATAATATTATAATACGAATCATATATAAATTTACATAATAAAATTATTGAAATTTTATAAATATTAATTTTATAATATGTATTTTGAATAATATATTTTTTACATATTAACTGAATATTTGAATTTGTTTTAATTGTATGAAAATTAATAATAATTTTTGAATATTTTTAAAATAATTTTTATATAGATATACTCTTAGAAATTTTATAAAAGTAATTAAAATAATAAAATATCATTTCAAAATATTTATCATTTCAAATTATTATATTAAATTTAAATTTTTAAATCTAAATACAATTACCTTTTCTTTATTTAATAAAATATTTTATAAAATATATTTTTAATATTTTTATATAATATAATATAATTTTAGTCATTTTAATTTAATTCAATTCAATTTAAAATTTAAAATGATTTAACAAAAATGCTTATAATATAAAATATCTTTTTATCATTTTAAAAGTATTTTTCTGTCTTCACTTGTTTCATATGAATTCTTTCAATATTAAGCAAATTGATAATTTTTTCTCTATCACGTTACGTGAATAGAAGTTTTTTATACCACTCACATGTCTAATAACATCAACAATATACAGATAGTAGGTATACGGATATGACCAGAAGTGTCCATTAACAAGAGAAGACATCACATTTGTGCAGGTATTATATTCGCATAGCTTGTAACAATGCACCATCGAGCGAGCTACTCTCGATGTTTTTCTGTAAAAAGTAACCAATGAGTGCAGCATGTTGCAAGGAATCGGTTTGGTTCGTATTTTATTATGTATGACATGTAGTATGACATTCCAAGTGACAGCGATAAATACATAATTAACAAAGAAAGTTATAAATGTCTATTTGAATGAGCTATAATTTATTCACACATTTATTTAAAGACATTTAAACTCAATGATTCTCAATGACTTTAATAATAAATTTTGCTTATTATAATGTTAAAATTATACCAATTTTTTTCTATCTATTTTCTATCTATATTTTAAAATTAATGAATCAAGAAAAATAAATTTATGTAGTTTTAAATAATTAGTAAGTTAATTAAGTATTAAAAATAATTACTACAAAAACCTTAACGATTTTAATTTTATGACACATGACTTCTTTGAATATTTTTTATTTAACAAAATTAAATTCATTATTAGACATATTTTTTATATAATATTTATTATTTATATTATTATTATCTTTTATATAATATAGTAATACTTCGTTAACAAAGTTATAAATAACATTCATTATCGAGACAAATAGATATTTCAGGAATTTCCACTCCTTATTTTATTTATTTCTTAAACACTATTTTTCTTAAATGTTTGAAATCTAAGATTTTCTACGAAATAAATTTTTTTTCAAAAAATTTTTTTTATATTATTTGTAACTATATCGAATTTAATAGAGTATCTAATCTATGTCAAAACTACACTGAACCAGGATCGTCAATGTATGATACACAGAATTTTAATATCAAAAATGGGGTGATGATTGTGAATGTACAATCAAAATCAAATCTCAGGATCTTAAAACGAATCTCAAAGAATTGCAAAATAAGATATAAATTAATGAAAGTAGGTTAAAATTCTGTATAAAATTACATTCTAAGGTTTTATCTCCCGAGTTGTGTATCTATATACATATTACAATAAAACTCCAAACCGATTCATGTTTTGTCAAATTAAAACGAATTGAAAACAAATAATAGAAGAAAACAAAATTTTTTACATAAATTTAATGTATAGACTTTCTTATCTAGTTTTTTTTTCATATGATATGAATTTATAAGCTATGTTTTTATATTTTTAGATAATCAGTTATGTTCATTTAATAAATATTTAAATTTAATAAATAATTATAATAAATTTTATAAATAATTAAATTTAATAAATATCTACTATTTAAATTGTAAACTTTGGCAATAAAAACATGTTTTTATAATTCTAATTTATTATTTTTCATTTGTAATTTATTTATTAAAACAAATAAATATCTTTTGATTAATTTTCTTATTTTGTCTGATTTTTTCTATTATATAATTTTTATTCCATTAATAATCAGAATTCACATTGTTCAAACAATATGTGAATATATTTCGAATTATATCTATCAAACAATTGTGTTTTTGTGTAGACAAAAATAAATACATGTCCACTTGAGAGTAGAATTATTATTTTCAAAAATATTTCTTGCAAATAAACATTGCATAGAGAGTAATTATCCAAGTAATTGTTTGCTATCTGAAAATAATATTTTTTTAAATTAATTTCAAATGAATATGTAATTCTCTATAATAAATAATTATCGTGAGAGTTGATAAGCGAGGAAAAAACAAAAATGACATATTTTGAAATAACAATGAGACAACAATGAAAGAAACAGCAAAAAAGACACAAACCTTTTCTAGTATTCACAGTTTTGAGAATTTTATCACATAGTAAACTCTCAGCAAATTTCTTTTATCTATCTGAAAATAAAAATTTCGAAAGTTGACAAACAAAAATATTTTTAAAATAATTTCGGAAGAAATTAAAGATACAAATATATTTAAGAAGAAAGCTCTCGAAAATTGTTCACCAGAGTTTTTCATAAATGGAAATTTTCTCAACATAATATCTATTAAAATCGAAAAATAATTCTCGAGAAAAACTTTCAAGAGTTATAAAAAAAATTACATTAAAATTATATTAATTTAACAAAAATTTTTAAATATTTATTCGATATATGTATTTCAAAGTAGTTCCTCGTAAGCCAAGGAATTAACAAGCGATTCGGGGCGCGATGAAAACTTTTCTTCGATGATGCAAGAGACGTTTTCCCGCGACAATACGCGTGAATATAAGCAGCGCGTGTAGAACGTTGAAATATTTTTCCACTTGGCGAAATGGCGTCACGTCATAATTTCAATAGTACTTCCGCTCGAGAATTCTTACGAACGAGAGGAACACCTATCTACAGTTAGGTATCTCATTAATTGCAAGCGCTATTACGCGAGATACTCCGAATAAAGAGCTCCGCTGTCGCTCATCGTGAATTTTTACGCACCTTTTAACTCGTTTCGTCTCGTGATAAAACACGCCGAGATAGAACGATGTTTCATCTCCTCTGTGTACAGACGAAAAAGAACGCGCTTTTAGTTAGGTGGAATTTTACGCATATATCGGATTACCTTCTTTGGTATGGAATAGTGGAATAGGTGTACCATTTCTATCTATATGTGTATTTGTTACATTAACGCTGTGTGTATTCTTTGCCAGATGAGCACATCCGCGCATCGTGTTTGATAAATGCAAACAGGTCGCTTTTGAACTATCAATTCCGTTTGTCTCCCTTTCGTTTTCTTTATATGCCTGCTGAAATTTTGGAAAAATTTTATAGGTACATGTTGAATCGAAAAAGATCGTTAAGAAAATAATGTGTTTTGTATATAAAAGATTTATTGTATTTCATTTTGAGATACTGTCCTGAGATTGCTGGAATTATACAAAATATTTTTTAACCAAAGAAAAATACATTATATATGAAACTTCATATATAAAATATTTACAATAAATAATAAAAAATGTTTATTCTTTAAAATTAAATTATTCGTTTCTAACTCTTTCAATTATTTATTACATCCGTAGTTTTACAAATATTCATATATCAATTTATACATATCTGGTTATCATACTTATACAAACAATTTATACAAATATAATTATAAATACATAATAATAAATCGGAATAAGATGGTACTAACTGAAAATAAATATAATTTTTTTATTTTTTACAAAAAAAATATTTTACGTATATAAAATTCGTTTATATAACTAATATCATATATAATTACATATATAGAAATTTATGAATATCATCGTCTTAGTTGATTATTGGATAAGATGATTACATTTATTTAATAAATACAATTTTAACATATGAATAATCCAGCTCTTCAATATTTAATACAAGATTCATGCCATCATTTTAAACACTTAAAATGTATTTCATGTATTCTATAAGTGTAAGGAAAATGTATATTTTAGGAAATTTTATGAAATTTTAACCAAATACCGAAATAAGATTACCTTTCCTTCATATCATAAATAATATAGATAATATAGTATATAATAAAGATTATGACCAATTTTGTCCATTTGATATTTTAATTTTATTATTATATATTATAATTTTATCATATTGTTTAATTTATAACTCTATAATACATTAATTATAGAGCAAATAAATTATTTTAAAAAGTTCATTATCTTAGTTCATTATTTTATATAGGTTAAGTAAATAAATAATAATAAAAATTATAATGAAAATTATTTTAAATCATTTTGCAATTGTCTATTTTTATAAACGCCAAAATTTATTTTCTATTCAATATTTATTTTTGTTTAAGTTTACTAAATAAAAGTATTTAATAATGTATAATGTTAAAATATTATAAGCCATACACATGATTTCGTTTTAATTTACTATTAATATAATTTATAATTTATATCAGTATAATCTAATATATATTTTATACTTTATATTTATGCTATTACAACGTTATTCTACTCATGAGTAGAGATGGCGTAACAAATCGGCATATATTAGCAAAAAAAAAAATATTCTCCATCTTATTTAACCTATCATTTTACCTCGATCTCCCTTATATTAATAAATTTAATTATATTCATTCCTACATATATGCACTGTTTT
>NW_006264008.1:218530-222403 GCF_000469605.1 Apis dorsata
TAAAGTCATTTACCAAAATCTTTATAAATCTTCATATATTCAAATATGTTAATCAAACATAAAATAATAAACTTAATATTCTTTTGTTACTACTTTTCTATAACTTTTTCAATAATTAATTAAATAATTATTAACATTAATTATTATATATTAAATATAATAAATATAATATATTAAATAATCAAATATAATATATTAAAATTAACTTAATATATTAATATCATTTTATAATACATTATTATATTATATATTATTAAATTATATTTATATAATAATTACTTATTATATTAGATAATAATAATAATATTAAAATATGTGATTAAATAAAATAAAATTACATTATCTAATTAAATTATTGTAATAAGAATTATGTCCCCATTAATGTTTAATATATAGAATGTAAATATATATATATATAGATATTGAATTTATAGGATGTTTTTTTTACATATAATATTCTTATTATTTTTTGTCATTTCGAAAAATTATATTAAGACAAAGATATTAATATGCAAAGATTAAAATTGTAATTTAAAATACATTTTATCACTAAATGTTTTAAAACTAATAAAAATCAAATTCATTTGAATAAATTTGAAGATTGTTGAATTCATCTTGATATATATTATAACATTATTAAAGAATATACATTAATTTACAAAAAAAGTTGGTGAACTTCGAATCGAAAAAAAATAATCTTAAGAAAAAATTATAAATTATAAAATTTGATATAAACGATTTCATTTTAATTATATAATTCCTTATTTTAACAAAAATATTAAAAAAAATAAGATAAATGAAACAATTTATAAAAAAAGCTACGCAAAATACAATATTTGAAAGTTTATATTTATATTATACATATTTTATGATTTAAATAATTACATTAATAAATTTATTTATATAACATTAAATTGATAATGTAATGAATATCAATTATACATGCAATATTTGATATAATTTAATTTAATTTGATAATATAATATGATATAATATAATTTAATTTTTTTCTTAAATACTATCTTTAATGTTTTAAAAATATTTATTTTATAAATCTTTTTTTCAATATTGTATCTCTTTCTCCATGAAGAGATATAGAATAAATAATTTTCAAAATTCATTTTCTGTAAGTTAATCTTATTATAATATTAATCTTATTAATAATTAATTATATATAATATAAATTAATTATTATATTAATCTTATTATATATTGTAATATTTAATACAATATAGATATTATATTCGGAAACTTGAGATAACTATAATGCATTAATTACGATTTTCTGATGAAAATTCTATAATAATGTACCATATGTGTATCATATTATTACAGATAGTAGATATGAACTATGTGCACAATTTAGGTCGAATTAACGACCTAAATATCTTATGCTCTCCTCACAAGAGGGATATAATATACATTACAGACAGTTCAAGTATCTATAATATATTTTATATATATATATATATATTTAAAATATGTTACAAATACTTGAATGTCTGTAATGTATATTATATATATATATTATGTATATTATATACATAAGTCTTATATATATATATATATATATAATATCTAATATGTAATATAAATTATACTTATATATATAATCTTAATAAAAAATATAATATAAATGAAATTGAATTTGATTAATATATATATATTATTATAATAATGAAATAATATTTTCTTTTTCATGCAATATGAATATTTAAATACCACAATAAATTTTTAATATTTGATATTCTATTGATATTAATTTTACAATAAATGATATTTAAAATCAACCCAAAGAACCAATTTAATTAAGTATTAATATGAAGTAAGTATTAATATGAAGGGGATTTTTAACGCGTGCATTTATGAAAAAACATTAAAATATATGCCAAAATAAATAAATACATCAAATAGTTGTATTGTTAAATCAGTTGTATTGTTATAATATGAAATAATATAATTAATAATAAAAACTCATAATTTCAAAACTAATGATTTTGAAAGAATTATATTTATTAAGTTTTTTTTTTGGTCTTGTATACGTAGCTATTACATAGCTATAATAAATTGCTTAATATAGTGAATAGATTGATAAATAAAGTATTTAATAATTATCTTATTATTTTTTTTAAAAAAAGATAATTTTCAAATAAAATATCTATTTTTTAATAATCTTTATACATATTTTTCAACATTTTAATAAAGAAAAATCATTATCAAAATACATATACACTTGTTGATAATTCTACATCAAATATAGAATAAAAATTTTTTTATGAAGCTTTGTTTTCGACTTATTTATAAATATTATTTATAAATATTCGCTAGATAAATATGCACTTGATTATATTTCGAACTAATGTATCTTACTATAATTTATTCTTTCTGTACACATTTATATATGAATAGTATACATTTATTTCTAATTTCACGAATCATTTTATAACAAATAAGAGATTTTTTAAATGAAAAATATAAATAATATAGTAATAAAGTAATATAATCTAATAATAATCTAATAATTTATAATATAAGCATTAAGGATAATCCTAATAAGTTGTTCATCATATTCTCTAAATCTCACATAACTCGACTATTATTTATACTATCACATCAAATCAAATTGTTTATTCTGAAGAAATTACAAGTTTTAATTAAAGAAAAGAATTTTACATTCAATTAATTAAAATAACAAAATACAATAATAAATATTTACAGAAATTTAAAAATTTTATATTCGACAGAATATTTTCAATAATTTCTATAATAATAAAGTTTATCATAAATTAATATTGTTTTATTATGTGTTCTTGATTAATATTATAAACGCAAATCTGAATCGAAAGTATAAGCTATAGCGAGATATGTTAAATCAAATATATGCATATCCGACAAATATTCAATTTTTTCGAAAACAAAATTTAATAAAAAAAATTTTATTTTATATTTTTTATTTATCTTTTTATTGTAAAAATATCTCTTTTCAATATCAATTACCCATCATTTATTATATTATATATTATATATTATTGTATTATATATATTATATTATATTATATTGTATTATATATATTATATTATATTATATTGTATTATATATATTATATTATATTGTATTATATATATTATATTATATTATATTATATTATATATATTATATTATATTATATTGTATTATATTACATAATTTTATAAATTTTTTTTTTAAAAATTCATTCATTCTTATTTTATATAAACTTTATAATTTACCATACGTATGTTCTTTTTATAAGAACTTTATTGATAATATTAACGGATTATAAAGTGTAAAACGATATTGACTTGTATTCAAAGATTAGAAGGATAAATGTAAAAATACAAACTTAAAGTATTATAACAGTCCTGTATGTCCTAGAAATTAGTGAACTATACACGCAATTACGACGTACATAAAATTTAAAATAGTAGCTTCAAGTGTGCGCAACAGCCATTTATTTAAAGTAAATATTACAGATGTAAATATATAAATATATACAACTATAAGTAATCAACAAATAAAAATCATTATCTTCTAGACAAAGATCAATACTAAAAAAAAATTTTAGATAAATTTTATTTATATAAATTATAAGAAATTAAATGTATCGTTTAAAGAATTATTAATATTCTTATAGTTAATAACAATATCGTTAAAGTGAAATAATATAAATTTTTAATAAATTATAAATAAATAAAAATTTTATTTTAACAAATAATTATGAATATTTGTTATAAAAATATAATATAATATATTTACAATATATTACAATATATAGAATATAATATATTATATTATAATTATTTATTATATTATATTATTATATTATAATTATTAACTAAAAGCTGTTTCATTTA
>NW_006264008.1:222694-223917 GCF_000469605.1 Apis dorsata
TATTAAAAAAATAATTACTGATTTCTAATATATTTCCACTGTATTTGAATTATATGTTTGTGAATTTATCAAAATGAAAAAAAAATTATAGTAATTTTTAAATTCGTAAATTTGTTTTTGTTAAAATTTGTATTAGATTGAAAAAATTATTTTGAAGAAATTTGATTTGAAAATAGAAATTAAGATTTCAAGAATATTTTCAGAAATGGAATTTATATTAATAAATAATATTTATATTAATAAAAACATATCATTATATATGTTATTTAAAAAAATGAATGAATTTTTAATGTAAAATTTACAATTTTAAAAAATTATTATTTGTACTATTTGTATTATTTGTAAATTTGCAAGTCAGACTTTGAATCTAAATTATAAATTTTTGAGATATCTCTATATAATAATGATAGTTTTTCTTTTCTAATCTATTTCTAGCATGATACATAGCCGAAGAAATGACTTTGAATAATAAAAATCTTTGATCTCGACTATAATTTTTCAAGACCTTAAAATGCCTGGATTTTCATCGGAATATTTCCAAGGATCCTTCTTGATCTCTCTATGAATATCGTCCATAAATAGACGATAGATGAAACGACAAATTACTAAAAAAATTTGGAGAAATATAGTCTTTGCTTGATATATTTCAGTAATAAAGCTCATGATTAATGACTGATCTAGATATTAATATAAATTAATATAAAATAATAACTTTTTTCTTCTAATGATTTTTTAATAAAAAAACAATATCATTGAAATTGCTATATTTATTTCAGCAAATCATTCCATCAAAAAATGTATTAGTTATACTATATTTATCAAAAAAACATTTCATAAGATTGCAAATAGATTGTATTAGACTTTTTAGAAATTTTAATAATTTGATGTTCATATTATATTATACATATATTTATAAAATTTTTTGTTATTAATAAATAAAATATTGAATTTGAACGATTATTATTTCTTATAAATAAATAAAAATTTATTTTTTTTTATCGGAGATTTCATATGGCAATATTGATTTTATAAAATATCTATTTTGATAAATTTGAAATATATTGGTTCTTAACTCAAAAAAATATTCTTTTTTATTGTCATATTGCAATATTATTCATTTAATAATTTTTATAAAATATTTTTGATAATAGAAAAGAATAAAACACAAAAAGAAATATTTTTATTGAATATAACAATATATATTAATATATTTATATATTTAA
>NW_006264008.1:224329-230251 GCF_000469605.1 Apis dorsata
TGTGCAATAAAATATTAAAAATATATTTCTATTTTTATAAACTAGTTAAACAAATTATTAATATAATTCGAAGTATATTTATAAAATATCTACAAAAATATTTAAATGATTATTTAAATAAATAAAGTAAGCTCATTATGTATAAATAAAATTATTAACAATAAAAATATGCATATTAATTTTAAACTTTAAATATTATTTCAATTATTGTAAAACACAAATATTAAAACTATAAATTTTTTTAGCAAAATTACTTTCAAAGAATAAAATAAAATTTTATTTTTACAAATATAAATTTAGATACAAGCAAAACTTTAAATATATAGAAATATATAGAAACAAAACTTTAAAAATCTACAAATTAAGATTTATTAAAGATTTATAAAGATTATTAAATTAATTACAAATTTATATATTTATATTTATTATAATTTATAAAATATTTTTGTGCAAAATTGAAATATAAAAAAATTAAAAAATTTTGAAAGTGAATTTTATTTTCTTAAATTTTTCGCCATTACAAAAAAAAATTATTCCATAATCCTTTATTCTACACATACTTTACACAAACTTTCATCAGATAAGATAAATTTCTCTGAAAATATAGTGTTCAAAAATATTTTCATGAGATATATAATGAGATATAATATTATAAGAATCCGCATTAGTCCATCAATATCCAATTTGATGTTTTCGCGTTTTGTTAACTTTTTAGATTTTTTGTTTCTTCTTTCTTCTTTCTCAAGTAATAAATAAATAATATATAAATATAATTTTTCAATAAATTTGAAAAATTAATATTCAATAGAATATTCAAAAGAATTTAAACAATTGAAATTATTGAGTTTTTATATATGAATCTGAAAATATATAATACATAAAAATATACAAGATATATAACATTTGAATATATAAAATTTAATCTTTTTTTTTTTTACATAGTTTACATTTCTATTCAAGATCATAATAGAAAGATTACTCATCTTAAAATAACATTATGTCTAGAACAATTAAATAATTTAAGAAACAGATAATAAGCAATTTAAAAAAAATAAGATGGTTTGACTTTTTATTGAAAAAAAAAATTATTTTTTAAATTTCTACTATTGAAATATGATGAATGTATGATATTGAAATATAATGAATAGAAAACTAATTATTTTATTTAAAATAGGTTTTTTTTAAATTTTAGAAAATATTTGAAAAACACAGCAATAAATGATGATAATGTATACATTTTATTTATAAAAGCATAGAATTCTTTTCCATATTTCTAATATAATTGTACAAGGTTCCACTGAGTTTGAGTATGAATCTGAGTTTTTTAATCATTATATATGAAATGTTTGTTAAATTAATGTCATTTAAAAAATTTATATTATATTTTTTTGTTTATATTATAAAAATTTTAATTTTATGTTATAAAAATTCATGTTATTTTTATGTTCTTTATTCTCTCCTATCTTTATCAAAATATTACAATCAAATTAGTCAAATAAATAATAATCTCAATCAATTATTTGTTATTCCAAGTTCAACTGATTTATTTATTTTCAACAAAGTTTAATATTATTTTATTTATTGTATTGCTGTTTGTGGTTTCGTAATTTCATGATAAACTAAATATGTATTTCATATTTCAAATGTCCATTCTGTGCAAATAGCTGAAATTTCGTATAAAGTGTGGACTAACTTCATAAATGCAATATTCACTGTTGGTTTTCAGAATATGATGAATAATAAACACATTAGTAGAAATATTGGTTAGAAAACAGATTACAAACACATACGTATATTTGTATGTAACTTTTAATTATGAATACAACTGAACTCTATTATCCCTTGAAAATTAATATCGAGAACATTTTTAATTTTATGACTAAAATAATGATATACAAATTGATATTTATTTATTTATATCTAAATTATTTAAATTAATAAAAAAAGAATTAAAAAAATAATTTTACATAAAATATAATAATAAATTAAACTGTAAAATAAAATCGAAAATAAATAATTTTTTATAGAAAATCAATGGATTTAAAATAAACATTAACATTTATTATAACATTTAAATAACATTTAAAATAAACTTAAATATTTTTTTCTCTTTTAATAATATTTACTAAAACTGAAGAAAATTTTCCAATTAAAATGAATTTTAAACAAATATATCTGAGAAATTTTTTATAACCTTTATATTTTCTTCGTTTAAAAATAATGTATAATTAGCTACCAAAATCATATTCAATTTAACAAACTTTTTAATAATTACAAATTAATTTGATTTAAGCTGATTTTAATATTTGCCAATTAATATGATTTAATGTATTTTTAATAAAGATATATTAAGAAACAAAAGATTTTTTTGGGAAAATACATTATGATATAAGAATTATAAAATTTTAATAGTTAACTTATCTTTCTTAGTTAATAAATTGAATAATTCTATCTAAACATCTTTTATAAAATACAATCTTAATCTTTTAAAGATCATGTGAATATGAATATATCATATATAACAGATATATGTATATTATATATAGTATTTTTGTTTTAAAAATATAACTTGAAAACATCAATATTTTAATGCATATAATTTTAAAGAAATGCAAAAAATTGTTTTTGAATTAAATATTATTATTAATATCAGTTTAAAAATTTCTGATCTGAAAAAAGTATTTTTTTTATTTATGTGAGATTTTTAGCAAAAAAATAATAATATTTAAAATTTTATCTTATTTTTTTATTATAATATTCTACTAATTTCTTTATTATTATGATATAAAGTTAATGATCTTCATAAAATATAATAATTATAATAATTATAAAATCTAGATTTCAAATTAAAAATATTTTTTTAATTTATAATCTTTTTTCCTCATAATAAACAAAATTATTCTCATAATATATTAAAAAATCAGTACTTATGTAATAGTAAATAATAATTTTAAGTTTTAATATTGTTATAATTAAATTACAAACTTAATATAAGATATTTAAAAAAATATATGTAACAAAAAATATACAATTTATTTCTAGTTCAACTTTCAAATTCATTTTTATTTTATTTTTATTTATTTCTCTTTTTCAAAAGTCATTATGTTTTAAATATTATATTATTATATGTAAAATTTACATATTTAAAATATGTAAAATAAACATGATATTTTACACTAAATGTTCTCTAAAATAATTTCAAAACTTTTAAACTCATAGAATTAATATGGCAATAAAACCAAATTGTTATACATTTATATTGAAAATAAGAATTTATATATTTCTATGCATCATAAACAAAAAAAATCAACTTTGTTTTGTATATAATAACTTCATAAATACTTACAATTATTATGCAATATATATACATATACTTAATACTAAATACTATTATATATTATAAAATAATATAAAATATATATTATTATTGTATTATTAATTACTAATTTTCATTAAATTATGATCAAATTTAAATAATTCCAAAATTATTTAATTTTAAATATCGAAATTTAATATAATCTTATAAAATTAGATGACTATTGTATATATCATATCATAAATTAATAAATCTAATTAAGAATTTGACAAAGAAAGTTGGATAATTTAAAAATTGAAAAAAATTTAGAAACTTTATGTAATTTGTATTAAAATGTAATTTAAAAAATACAAAAAATTTTATGTTAGCAAATGATTTATGATACATAAGATATATAGGAAAATATTTTTAAATAAATTATAAGTTTTCATTATTATTCAAATTCTTTTCAATTTTCAAAATTTAAACTTTATATATATTTATATTAACATTATATATATTTATACAATATAATAAAATAAATAAATAAATATATATATATATCTGTTATGTTGTTTTTTATTTTGTCTTTTATATCATGCTATTGCTTAATGTCTTTATTATGTGAGATAGCTGATGTTTTAATTGATAATAAAATCTTATAATTTATATTATATTTTTATAATATTATTACATTCGTAATAATATGTATGTTTCTTTGTTTTAATCAATGATAGCTAATTATAGTGATTACTTAGATATTTACAACATATTCAATTGTAAAAGTATTAAGATTACCAAATAAGAGTTAAAATAACTTGTTAAATAATCCTTCAAACTTTCTTATACTTATTCTGAGACATTTTGGATAAAATAAACTATTCATGTGAACAAAAATCCACTTGATTAAGAAGAAATTATGCGTGCATGTTCAGGAGCGCCATCTAGGTTAATAGCTACCTATTTTGCAAAAAGCTTAGATAATTTCCATTCATGCTGCGCAGAAAATCTTGGTACATTTATTCGCATTATAGAACATAGAAAGGTTTGTAAATAGATCTACGTGATTAAAAACGATTCTATTAGCAAAAAGCCAAATTTATGAGAGCTCATGTAAATCGAGGATGCGTGTTCAATGTGGGAAAATTTTTTTTCTTAGAATCTAGACTGTTTTCCACCCATGTACATAGTTAATGTGCGTTTATATAAAATGTTATTGATGCTGAATATTTATGAAGATACTTTAGTCACGAGGATGCATAGACTCTTAGAGAGCACTTGAGATTTTTGGCCATTTCTACGAATTAAATTAAAATAATGTGCAAGAATTAAATTAAAAATGTGCAAGAAGAGAGATAAAAAAGAAAATAAGGGAGAAGGAAAAAAAGGTTTGACGTCATGAAAAAAAGTACATTGAATAAATAAAATAATAAAAATAATGTTAGCTGCATTTGTTAGCTGCACTCTTTTTAGTTTTAAATGAACCTTAAATATTTGCAAAATTATTCAATACAATATCCTATACGGATATAAACAAATAAACAAAATATTTTGGCCATATTCTTTTATGTGTTTCTGAATTTTATTTTTATCATCTTTTATCATCATTAAAGTGGTGGTAAATACTATTATTATACATATATATAATATATATGTAATATATGTAATAATTATATATATAATAATAATAATTTTTTTTTAATTTACTTAGTTTAATAAAATCTTATTAATCATATAATAATTAATCATATGTTATTAATCATAGATTTAGAAATAATTAAGATTATTGATTAAGAGACATACATTATAAATGTATATTGGAAATAATAAAATGTGGTATAATATGAAAAATTAACTAAAATTAATTATATTGAAATGAATTGTTTTTCTTTTTATTTTATATATATAAAAAAAAAGTCAAATATAATATTCTAAACTATTTTCTCAAACAAAAATATTTTAAATTACTGCAATTTTTATACAATATATTACATGCAATATACAATTACTCTATTTATATATAATAAAGTAAACAATATATATAAAAACAAAAAATTGATAAATTTTAATCTGCAAAGAAAACTTTCATACTAATTTTTTTGACCAGCATGATTGGTTATATTTAATTTATTTTATTTTTTATTTAATTTATTTTTTTTAACTATATTTTAATAATATTTTAATTATTCAAGTAAAGTTATTCAAATTCAAAATTATAATTAGAAAAAATTAGTTATAAACATTCATCTATATTGTTTAAATTATTTAAATTAATTTATTATTTAAATTAAATTAAAATATTATTATTAAAATATATTAAAATTAATTTTTAAAATAAATTGCTGTAATAAAAATTTATGCAATTCATTATTTATTTTTTAAGTTTCTAAATCAAACTATTTTTAAATTTTGCATTCAGCTTGAATTTTATTATTTTTAATAATTGATAATTAGTAATTAGACATATTGTTACATTCACGTAACACTCTTCTTCTCATTCTTCCATAATAACTTTATTTATACTAATTACAATTTAATATTAATTTAGAATTATTTACAATAATAATTATAATTTATTATAGTTTATTATATATATTATAGAGTTTATATACTATATATTTATTATA
>NW_006264008.1:230270-236842 GCF_000469605.1 Apis dorsata
TATATAATTATTAATATAATATATAATATAAAATAGATTACTATATTAAATTATACAATTTATTATATCATACAACATTATATTCTTGAGAAGAACAGAAGACAATACTATATCTGTTTTGCTTCATGATCGATATAAAATTTCGTAAATCGATATTTATTAATTAAATTAATTAAATAATAAATTATACAATTTATTATATCATACATTATATTCTTGAGAAGAACAGAAGACAATACTATATTCGTTTTGCTTCATGATCGATAAAAAATTTCGTAAATCGATTAATTAATTAATTTCGATATTGTTATCATTTTCTATGCCGCAATGATGTTCCATACTATAGCTATAACAATAATAATATAAATGAATAAATTATATATTATTATATGAAGAAAATAATATATATCTATTTATATACTCATTTTATATTTATCGCATTTATTCATTTTTATTTTCTCACAGCATGTATATAAATACGTAGTTTCTTCAAACTGGTCATGAACTATTTGCTTGGAAAGTAGGTCATACATGCGGATGCACATAAGTCTATTTTATTCGCACATGATGCGATGTAACTATAGTTATCGGTGTTAATGTAGCATGAGGGTGATATGGTTTTTTTAACGGTAAAAGAGTTCTTTTTTTGTTATTTGTATCTCGCAGATACAAATAATTATTAAATAAGTATCCGTACATTTTTTTCTTATTTTTGAATTGAATATTTATGTAAATATATGTAAAAACAAATATAAGTATATTAAAAATATACTATACTTGTATATCAATTATTTTATTAATTTTGATTTATATTATAATTATTTTTCAATTATATCGATCTTTTCAAGTATTGGTTTCTGATAAATACTAAAAATTAATTATTTACATAATTATACATACGAAATTAAAAATTTACATATTTATTGACATATAAATATATAATAACAATTTACTTTCAAAAAACTTAATTTTAAAAATATCATTCATTTAGGATATTATTAATCAATATTTTATTATTTTGTATAAGATATTCTTATAGTTTATAATAATTATTTAATTAGTTAATATAGTTAATTATATCATTTTATATTTCATAATTAATTCATATATTTCAAAATTATATAATACATAATTTTAAGTTTTTAATAATATTTTTTTAGTTTTTTTAATAATATTTTTTAAAGTATTTAATTATAATTATATTTTTACGATTTTTGATAATGATAATTATTACAGTAATTTAATAAAAATTTTCTAGATTTTCGATAAAATTTGAAAATAATGTTATTATAAATTTTCATGTTTTCATACTAATATTTTAATCAAACTACATACACTTGTTTTTTTTATATATTTTCATCATATATTTTTAAATAGATTAATCAATGCAAAAATTACTTTCTGTAGAAAAAGTTATTTGCATTGAAAAATCATATTGAAAACTATTTAATAGATAGTTTAATTTGAATCATTTTAATTGTATTTTGAAATTATTATATTCTTATCTAGAACATTTTTTAATAGTTTTTAATAGATATTAAAAATTAAATATTCCAAGTGAATTTATATATAGCATATATATAATACTTTCTATTAATACTTTAATAATCTTATATAAACTTATATAAACTTCTATAATCAATCAGAATTAATTAATGCACATAAAATATGATTTTATTTTAAGAGAAGAATTTATTTTCTTATTTTACTTATCTCACTTCACTATAATTTTATTGTGAATTATAAAGTATTTTAATTAAATATAATAATGTTATATTATACATATTCAATGATTATACATAACACGAATATTATCATAAAAATATATATCTAAATAAAGTGAAGTATTAATATATTCATGGGAGAATCGATTGTAGAAATAAACACAAAAGATAGAGTTATATCTATCTCTATTTCATTTCGTTTAATGAAAATTTTAATTATTTAAAACTTAACAAATAAGTTTCGATTCACATTCTTGTATTAAAATTAAAATTAACATTGATATTTATCTTAGTCTTCAAAATTAATCCTTTGTCCTCTGAATATATTAACATCTTATATAGTAGTTACAATATATATTTTTTACTTTTAAAGAATCCTATTATAGAATATAAAATTTAAAAATTCATATTTTAAAAATTATATAAAATATAAATATAAATATTTCGTATAATAGAAAATATTTTCGAATATATCTATTTATAAGCATATTCTTTTCTTAAACCTTCAATCGAACAGAAGTTCGTATTGATATTCAGACGTTTGCATGCATTTGTCGCGAATTTATCTAGGATCACGATACGTCTTTTACAAATCGTATTACATACAAGCTATGCATTCGAAATTCATTCGAAAATTCTCTCGATATATTATCGTAAAATTCAGTTGGCAACTTTAAAAACTCAATATACTTGAAAACTTAAAAACTCATAATACTTGAATTTTAAAATAAGTTTTAACTTATTAAATTATAACTTATGAAAATATATTATAAATTATATTATAAATTATAACTTATGAAAATTTAAATATACATATTGATAATTATAATTTATTTAATGTCTTTTATAATTATTAATAATTTTTNAAATATTTCAAAATTATGTAATACATAATTTTACGTTAGGTTTTTTAATAATATTTTTTAAAGTATTTAATCATAATTATAAAAAATAGATTATAAATAAATTAGATTTTACTTTTTTCAAGTTAATATTTACATTTAATATAGAAACATATCTATTTATTAATTATAATTAAAATTTTTAATTTATATATAATGTATTTGTAAAAGTATAATATTTTCTAGACTTTTCTAGGCTTTTCTAGGCTAGTATCAGTTTATATTTATTTTATTTTAACTTATTTATTATATTTTAACTTTATTCGAATTTATTAAATCACAGACTATAAAAATATATAAAAATCAGAAAAATTAAACTTTCAACGATAGATATATTTCATAATATTATATTTATTTTGATATTCTTTTTAAATATTTTATAAGAAAACTTGAATTTTTAAAATTGAATTAAAATAATAATCTATATTGAATTTTTCTCTAATTCGCATTAAAAATTTATTACTATAAAACAAATTGAAATTAAAAAATTTAAATCACACTTAATCTTTTGAATGTCAATTTAATTTGAAAAATTTTTCCATATAGATCCGATTTTATTTTTTTGTGCGCATCATATTCAATCGTATTTTGTATTACATCGTATTCAAAATAAATCAATTATTTTTTCATGTAAAAATGAATCTTTAATAAATTTAAATTTATTAAATATTGCTTATTGTTGTATAAAATTTGATTAATTAACGAGTTAAATATGTCATTCTATACTATAATACAAAAATATCAAAATATTTTTCACCTGTGATATTATATAAATTTAAATAAAAATGAATTAATAATAATAAATAAAAAGAAATTATATAAATTTAAATAAAAATGAATTAATAATAATAAATAAAAATAAAACTTAAATAAAATAATATAAAATATAAAAAATATAAAAAATATAGAATATAAAAAACGACGAATAAGTTGACTATAAAGAGCGAACAACTAACTCAAACAGATTCGAATACGATATATGTTGTAGATATGTTGAAAAAATTATGAAAAGAAGGAACTGAAAGAAATGATCTGATTAAAAAAGAACGTTGAAGAACGAAGAATGAAAAAAATGAAGGAGAGTTCATGCATCTGCCAACTTTATCATTTTTTTAGTTTGTCTACAAGAAATGCGTGAATCATGCATCAATCCGCTAGGAGATTCGCAATAAACCTCGCATATTCGACTTACTAGTTTTCACTTTACTTTTCATCGCAACCAAGACCGTGCTCGTTCTGCGTGATCTTTCAAGACCTTCTCTCTTTCGTTACGTATGAAAAAGCTTCGCGCTTTTGAGGAACGTAATTGCCGCTGGGAACCCAGAGAATGTAGAAACTATCTTTTTGATCTTAAAGATGTTAATTGCTGTTTTTGGGTCAATAGCAGATTCGGATCGTGGAACTAATGGAATGAAAAATTTGATATTTTCTTGAAATTAGATAGATATTCTGAAGTATTTTAATATAACACTTATTTTTGTATAATATTTATATAATATATATAATAATATTATAAATTATATATATATATAATATATTATAATATCATATAATAATATTGTAAGTCATATACACATTACATATAGAATGTTAATATATATTTATAGAAATATTATATATATTTATATCTTTAGAGAATGGATTTTAAAAATTAAAATAAATACAAAATTTAGTACACAAAAATCAATAAAAAATTATTTATTATATGCACGCATAAGAATTTCCTATTCTATGGTAGTTTACGGTACATTATGAATTTTTTTAGAAAGTATGAAAAATGAAAAAAAGTTTTTTATATATCCGATTTTTCTTTTGCATATGCATTCAAATATTATTGTTAATATGCATAATCATCTTGCATAACCATTTTTTTATCAATTATTTTTTATTATTTATAAGCCTTGAACAACATTTTCGTATCAATTTATATATTTGTTTTCGACTTTTATTATTAATTCTTTAGAAAATTAATTTTCTAAAGATGCTTTATAAATATATTAATATTTTATATATTTTTTGAGTCAAGAAATAAAATAAAATAAATAGAATAAAACAAATTAAACTAATGAGTTTTTTAGTTACTTTGATTAGTACTTGATCACATGGTAAATAAAAGTATTTTGTTAAATAAAAAATTTGTTTAAAAAAATAGATCATTAGTATTATTAAAAAACTTGCAAAGATTTATAAACTTTCAGAAAGAATAGTTCTGATAGATAGTTCTGCAAGAAGATTCTAGTGTATAATAATACAGAGTATGAATTTTTTTTAAAACTTTACCTTGTAAGACATCATAATAATATATCAACAAGGATGAAAAATATGTATGTTTTTCTATATATATGTATTAAAAATTATACAAATATAAAAATATAAATAAAAAAAAATGTAATCTTTTATGACACTATATAATAAAATTTAAAAATTTAAATTAAAAATTTATTATTTTTATTTAATTATCTTTTAAATTATTTTTTATTTTAATTATCTCTTATTTTTATTAAACAATAGAAAATTTTTCATTTTTTATAAAGAATTAAATTGTTTAATAAAAAAAATAAAAAGTGACTTTATTTTCGACTATAATAACATTTCACAATTTTTATCTTATATTACAATAATGCTTCTATTTTCTTGCATAGATATATAGAATTTTGAAAAATATTTTTTTGTTCTGTATTAGATGTCTTTTTTATTCAAATAATATTTCAATAAATATTTCAATAGTATTTCATGTAATGCATATAGATCTTAGATTGAATTTTAAAATTCTTTTTTATGAATATTTTTTTGTTTTATAATTTAATTTAATATAACTAATATAATCTGATTAATGTCGTGAAAAATCATTTTTTGATTATTTTTCTGTGATATAATGATAATGAAAATATCAAATCAATAATTCAAATCAATAAATCAATAATTATTTGAAAGAGGAAATTATAGTATGCTAGATTAGAAAAAATGGCAAATATTTTGCCAATACATTTTACGATTTTTTTCATTAAGCTATCTCTACATAATCAATAACATAATTTAGCATAATAAATTAAATATAAACTCTGCATATAACTCAATAACATAATAAACATTACATATATACAAAATAATAAACATTAATTGAAAATGATTAAAAAAAATTTTGATTTTTTTCATTATTATTTTCATGTTATTTATTCATATAATCTATAGATTTTAAGATAGTTCAAATACTTAGTCTCTCAATTAGAAACCAGACAAAAATATAGATTTAGATTTATTTGTTAAATTATATGTAATTGAAATTAGGCGAAATAAACAAATAGAAGTCAGCATAAAGATAAAAATGTTTTTTTATTTGTATACAAATTTAAATTGTTTATGTCTTAATAAAAAAAAATAAACAATATTTTTACGTTTATTCTTTAGAACTAATCCTTTAAAATTATCCTATCAATATTAACACTGCATACAACATAAATATACAACATAAATAACAAAAATTCTTAAGTCTTTAAATTCTAAATAACAAAAATTCTTAAATCTTTAAATTCTAAATAACAAAAATTCTTAATATCTTCATTAATTAGAATCAACACTTGGATAAATTATTACAAAATGTACTACAGAGTATGAATTGTTTTTAATAATCATTTAATCATTAAATATGAACTGAATTTTAAATATTAATAATTTTAAATATTTAATCTCCCAATTAGAAGTTTAATCTTATATCAGTTGTATAATAATTAATCAACATTATTATTAATTATATGTAAAAATAATAATTATTAATTAAATAATGAATATATTTTACAATACCGGCCTAATTAAAAAATATGGTTTCTAAATATGTTTGAAAGATAAAATATGAAATATGAAAAAAATATGAAAAAAAGATTTCCATCATGATACAGCTTCTGTTATGTTTAACTATTATCGATTCATATATATATATATATATATA
>NW_006264008.1:236942-239728 GCF_000469605.1 Apis dorsata
TTTTAATCTTAAAAAAAAACATTTTCACTTTGAAAAACGAAAAAGTAGCGAAAAAAATTACTTGATTTTTTCACATTATGGTTTCCTATAAACTTGAAAAGTTTCAAACAAATCGGTATTTTCGAATTGCAGAAGTTTTTGTCTTTAGCTAAAATTCAACAGGAAACTTACTTAAGACAGATGGATAAAGTACTTATGTAAGTACGAGACACTTGAGGATTTTAAAAAGTTTCATTAGAATTTCGAATATAGTCGATTAAAATTATTTCAAAAAATTTTATAAATATAAATATAATAATTTACTTATATAAATCTTAATAATATATTATTATTGAAATAAATTTTTATAAATTTTAATTAGTTTAGAAATAAGTTTCTTATTCATTTTATAATCGAGATTTATGTATATATATGATTAAGAAAGTATTTCTTATCAAGTAAAAGTACTTATTCCATTTCTAAAATATCGTGAAGATTTATAAATATGAATTATTTATATCAAAAAATTATTACGAAAATACTGTATTTTTATTTTTTGAAATTACTTTTATTTTTATAATTAAATGAAATTTCTAATTAACGTTAAATTTATAAATTTATATTTATGAGATTAATATGTGCAATTAATATAGTATATACATCAATTTTATTATTTTTATGTTATTAATCTTGAAAAAATATTAAGCTTACAATTACACATTAATTATTATAAAAAATATATATATAACAATCTTAATATGTATAAAAATCTTATATAAAAATAATGAATCACATATTGCACTATAAAAAAAAACAGATCAATTGTATTTAAAAATATATAATATTTACTATATATTTATTATATATTTACTATAATATTTAATTCTTATAATAATTCTATTTGATTATTAATTCTTTATTTTTATTCAAGCAATTTAAAATGAAATATATCTTTGAGAATATATAAAACTTAATAATTTTTTTAGAAATTTATTTATCATATATGTATATATATATAATAATTTATTTGAATTTATTATCAAAAAATTACATTTTTATATAAAACTACATAAAAAATGTGTTTTAAACAGTTGAAAATTTAATTTATTGATTATTAACATTTATCTAATATATCTATATATAATTATTTATTTAATATTTTATCGATGAAAATAATAAAGAATCAATAAAATAAAATAAGTAATTCACAAATTTAATATAACTATTAATATTTTATAAAATATAATGACTAGATGAATATTTATGCAAAACAAAATTTTTATGAATACAATTAAAAAATGGAGAGAATTAAAAAAAAATTTAAATACAGATTTTCTTTAATCTATTATGCGTATTATACTTTGAATATTATTGTATTTGTTTTTTTTACATCTTTTTATGTATTTTTGTATTATATACAATATGTAGATTTGTGTATATTTAAATATTGCATAAATGCATAAATATCCATAATCAAATGACACATTTTATATCATAGTTTAAATAATTATAAATGTGTTATATATATATATTCATTGTGTATCTATATGTATCTATATAGTAATTTTGCAATTAATTTTATCTATAAAATATTCTATAAAAAAATAAAAATTTTATCTTTAATACAAATACTTCTAATTAAATAAAATCTCTTGAAAAATCATTGATTATCAATGATAATGATAAATATTTTATCAAATTAACCATTTCATATTTCTCTGTTTCAGGTAAGTTTCAGCAAAATTGATTTTATTATGATACATATATTGTTTTATCTATATCGTTCATAGGTAAGTGAATATGCGAAGAAATAATAAATTAATAATGAAATATATATATTTTTACTTTGCATGTCTCATAAAGATTCAATTTGATTTAAATTGATCATTCTCTATTTCCATATTTTTTTTGTTTATAATTATTCATATATCATACGATATTATTCTTCATTTTAATTCATCACTCTTTATATTTTTAAAGATCATTTATTAAATAATATAATACATTATTTTTTCTTATCTTTCTTATGACAATTATCTTTATTTCGTAAATATTTACACATAAATGATAAGACACATAAAGTATCCCTTCGTATTAAATTTGTAATGATTTTATAAATGTAATGCTTAAAATGTATTGATTGTTCAGACAAATAAATTATATCCTTGTCCTGATAGTAAGATTAGCAAAATGACAAAATTGAAAATTAAATACGAAAATAAGAAAAATAAAAAAATCATAAGAAAAAATCTAATGAATTACTTTTCTTATTCATTTTTACAAAATAGTTTTATAAATGAACTTTTCTAATTATTTTCTTGTACACATAGCTAAACAAAATTTTGTTTATAAATATTTAATTAATAAATTTATGTACTAATTGATTTCCATCTTCTTTTATAATAATACAGTAAGTATTATTACAATAATTGCCCAATTAACATATTTTCTTTAGAAATTTTTATTTCCAATCATATAGCATATCTCTTGTGATTTGACTTGAATTTAAATATATCAAAACGTCATTCTTTAATTATGTAATAATTATAATTTTTAATTTAATTTTTAAATAAATAATAATAATAAAAAAAGAAAGATATGAAATTTAAAATAAGACATAGAAACTTTTTTAAATCTAATTTATATTTTATAAGCAGTGTTCAAGAATTTTTTATTTCTTAATAATAATATATACTATATTATAATTATTATATGTAATTATTAAGAATATATTTATACAATATAATATAATATTTATATAAAAAATATAAGGATAAAATATATCAAATAATTATGATATAGTAATA
>NW_006264008.1:240554-242182 GCF_000469605.1 Apis dorsata
ATGTATATAATTATATTAATGTATATTTTGGATTTTGTTTAAAATACAAAAATTGTAAAACAAGATTACATTATGAATTAATTAACTAAATAATATATCTTCATCATTTTTTAATGTATCTTTATATACATTAATTTTGTTTATTATTATCTTGAATTCATCTAACAAATTTGCTGAACATTTTTCTTTTACCATTTTTCAGTTCATATAATAAATGTCAAATAATATTAAAATACTAAAAATACAAATAATATTAAAATAAATGTCAAATAATAATGTCAAATAATATTAAAATACTTATTATATATATTTTTTTTTATTCTTTTTTTATTTAATTTTATTTAATTACATTGATTTTTGTTTATCGAATGTCAATATTTTATTATCTGAATTAATTGAAAAGAGATATTTATGTTAATAATATTTTTATTTGAATTGAATATATCGATATACCTATTTACTGAACGGTTCAAATAAACGAGATTCTACAATAATTTAATCTCAAATAATAGAAATATATTTAATAAATATTTCTTTATAAATACTAATATAAATACATAATACTATATATATTTATAAAAATATTAATATAATATATAATTATTAATTTATATTATAAATATTATTTAATTTTGTATTTAATAATTTCAAAAATGTATACAATTGTTTAAAAATGTATACAAAAATTGAAAAGATATGTAAAAAGAAAAAATTCATTTTTATTTATTTTTATTTCAACTTTAAAATGTAAAAAAAAAAATACTTATATGTTAAATTCTATAAATACCTATGCTCATTTAATAAAAAAGAACTAATATAAAAACTATTGTATAATATAAAAAAATATATAGTAACGTTAATAACCAACAATTTCTTCAACTTTTTACTTAAAAAAGACAGATAAGTAAACATAAAATAATAATCAATAATAGTATATTAATTAATAATAAATAAATGGAATAATATTTATAATAAACGATATACTTTAATAAAATAGTTAAAAATTTAAATTTCAATACTAATTTAATAATTTTTGATCATAGAAACTTAAAATATTCAATTTATAATTATCAGATAATTACATATATGATGTAATGGAAATGAAAATTATATTTTACCAAAATGGATAATAACTATTGCAAGCACATGACACGATGGTGATACATTTCCATTAAGTAAACCAATATATATCATAATACAGATATACAAATGCATTTAACAGTTTCTACCAATGCAATAAAAGATACATATTCCAATGAGAAATCATACAAATTAATTATCTATGATTCCATTTCTCGTTATATATTATTTATTTTGTTTTATATTTAGTAATGTTCTCATAATTTCATGCTGTAATTTCATAAGTTACTGTCAATGGAGTTCTATTAAAAGGTGTTATGTGTTTTCTATGAAATGTATTCATTAAGAAGAACATTATAGTTTAATGATTATATGATTAGTGTGGTCTAAAATCTAATTTGATTTATTTAAATGAAAAAATTAAATAATTGTCGATAATAATTATTTTAAATAATTATGTATTTATTATGTATTTTGTATCATTTATTTATTATTATATAATTTATTATAATTATTTACATTTTTATGCAGAAACGAGATTTTCTGTA
>NW_006264008.1:242553-244156 GCF_000469605.1 Apis dorsata
TAATATTATAAATAATATTTTTTCATAATTTTCTATAATTTAGTAACTTTTTTTTATATTAATTATTCTATTTATATTTATCTATTATTATTATTATTTATAATAAAAATAAAAAAATCATTAAAAATAGAAAATAAATCATTTAAATCAATTTTTAGAATTATAAGATTAATTTTTTATTGACTTCAATTAAGTTTTTAATTTTTAATTGACTTCAATTAAGTTTTAGTTTTTAAATTTTTCAAATGACATTCAATTTATTTATTAAGAGGCAAGAGAATGCAATAATTTTTTTTTAACGTAATATGAATAATTTTTTTTATTAATGTATCATATTATATTAAAAAATATAATTATTATTATTTAGAATAATTTCTATTTAAAAAATTATTAGATATTTTTAGAGAAATTAAAGATTTGAATTTTTCATGGTGTTCTTATTATTAATGAAATATTGAGATTTTCAAGTATATATATATATATATTTTCATAAAAACATCAATAAAAATAAAAATTTCAATATTTCATAAACATTTTTTAGAGATTAAAAGACAATGTCGCAATGAAATTTTATTCCAAAAAAAGGCAAAAACAACTATAATAATTTTTAGTAATAATTTTAAGATTATTCATTAATAAATTTAATCATTACATAATAAGGAAAATAAAAAATATAAAAGAAAAAGATATAAAAATACATAGACATTTCAGCCAATGACATTACCATATCAGAAGCCAATTTTATTAGCCATTATTTGACCACAAAAAACTATCCGGCGACTGTTTCATTGAACGCGAGCGCACTCCAAAAGCAAATATTCTCGTATAAACTTAAACATTCAATATCGTTTCAGGCGACGATCGAATATTCGGCCGAATGAAATGAGCGGTTTCAATTGTGATGCTCCCGTTTAGAAATCCTGATGAGTTTGACATGCAAATGTGATCAGACGCATTGTAAATATTTACAAGCCTCCGCGGAGGTTTTACTGTTAAATTTCAAAGGTCTTCGTCATTCGATTTTATTTTGTGCACGTCTTACATTGACTATTTCGATTACCTCATTTGATTTTACGTAGGTGAATGAGAAAATTAATCGAAATTGTAACTTTTATGATATACTAATATTTTTAACATAAATATATAATATAAAGAGTATGATCGATAAAAATGAAATACATAAAATAATAGAAAGAACAAATTTATAATTTTTAGAATAAATATTATATGTATTTCATGAAAGAAAAAATTGTTTATAACTTTAAAAACATTAATTTCCTGATTCATATTTACATATATAACTAAAGAAAAAAAGATTATATATATATTATTATTATTTATATTATTATTATTATTATTATTATTATTATTATTATTATATATACACAATATAATATTATATATATATAATAAATTTTTTGTAAATTTATATTTATAACATTTTTAAAAATAGAAAATCATTGAAAAATAAAAAANACAATTGGAAAGAAATTTATTATTTTTAGTCTCAAAAAACTTTATTATTATATTTAAATTTTTAAATATTAATTCAAAACATAATTTCTTTTTCGTTTAAGACAATGTTTTATCATTCTCTAATTAA
>NW_006264008.1:244174-245820 GCF_000469605.1 Apis dorsata
TTTTAAATTCTCACTTTTAAAAAAATTTATATTTCAATTATATATAAAAATAAAAATTTTTTTCTGATTTTATTATAAAATATTAAGTAAAATTAATGTTCACTTCAAAATAATGAAATAATTCTTACATTGCAATAACATTGCATACATTGAAATATTATAATAATATATATTAAAATATCATAATATTTTATTTAAATAGTTACTACATAAGAATTGTAATTAAATAATATTTAAACATAATTTTAAATAAATTTGCATAAAGCTAGGGATTTTTATTGAATAATATGTCTAACAGATTTATTATTACAAAATCTATTCGAATTACTAAATCAAATTAAATATCAAAAATTGATTGTATATTAAATATTAAATTATATTTTATTAATACTATTATATTATTGATAATAAATAATATTAAAAATTTAATAATAATATTTATAAAATCTTTGATACAAATGCTTTAATTCTCATTCTATCTATAACAATTTTCATAAATAAAATGACTTATAAGATGATTAATAATAATATTTCTTATATTTTTTTATATATATTTTTTATATATTATATAAAAGAAACGATAAAATTAATTATCTATTAATTATCTAATATAATTCAAAAATCCAAATTAAAAATAAATATAAAATATCACCTTATTATTCAACAAAATTATACATTCAGAAAAAAAAAATAAATGAAATTAGTAATATAGCATATGAAACGCTAATATCGTATGAAAATGTAGAAGCAAGGAAATAATCATGTGTCCGGAATTTGATTAAATAATTCTCAGTTTTGTGGGCTGAACAGGAGCAATATTTTCCCAGTAGGCATAGAACAAACGGTCAAGAGCAAAGGCGGTTGATGGTTGCTAGCTAATGGTAAGTAGACGTATTCGAGATTCCGCAAGGCAAAGAGTAACTCGCAGGAGTAGCTGTTAGTTGAAAAGTAGCCGCAAGTAAGTAGGCGGCTGGATAACACCTACTTGTTTCGCCAGTTTTGCCTTGCTGTGGTATTCATCTTTCTTCTTTATCTCTGATTCTCTATTATCCCGCTTTCAAACTAACCGACTGTTATAACTGTACAGGGCAACATCGCGACGCAACGTCTAGCTTTCGCTACAATACTTAATCCTTTCGTTTTCAATATCATATACGTTTTTTTGAAATGTGATTTTTGAAATGAATTTAACGAGTTGCTTCAATTATAGTGTTTTAAAATTAACATAAAATATTATGCGAAGAAATAATTATTTGTATATATTGGAATATACTCTATGCAACGGAATAGAGAAGGAGACAAAATATTTATTTATTTAAATTATTTATTTATGACCTCAGATCGATATCTATATATTTTTTCTAATATAATACAAATTAAATATCTTTTTATATAAACAATAAAGTAATAAAAATGGATAAATTATAAAGATAAAATTAATAATTTTTTAATATTTCTCTTTCATTTATAATTTTTAGATTTTATATGTATATGTATATATACTATATAGTATATATACTATATATACTATATATATATAATATATACTATACTAATATATACTATATACTATATATATTATATATACTATATATACTATATATATATATAGTATATACTATACACACACACACATATACTATTCC
>NW_006264008.1:246092-255238 GCF_000469605.1 Apis dorsata
TTACAATATCTCATAATCTCTAAAAATAACTATGAATATTTTATTATTGTCAAGAATTAATTTATTTTTCTTTTTTTTAAATTGTATTCTATTTCTATTGTATAAAATAAATTTAAGAATATAATATTATATATTTTATATTTCATTAAAAAAATATAATTATAATATTATATATACTATAGTACATACATATATTATAAAATATATATTTTATAATATCATTAATATTAATAAAAATAATTCTTGACAAAGAAATTTTCCTATTCATAATTTAATTTTGAAAAATTTGCAAATACAGAAAGCTATAAATTTGTAACTTTGTAAAGAATATTATTTTATTAATTTAATAATATGAAATGAATATATTTAATTAATTAAATGTGTGCATATTTTATCAGAAATAAAATAATTATAAAATTTTTTATTTCTTCTTTCATTAAAAATAATTAAAATTTAAATATTAAATATTTTATTAAATGTATAAATAAAAAATAAATAATTTATAATTATTCAACAAATTTCTTTTATATTTTTTTCAAAATTAAATACTTATATTGCAAGATGAACAATTTTATTTCACTTTTAAATTTAATACATAACCAACTTTTTTGATATTTTATATTCATTTTCTATTTCTCTTCTTTGCATCTTCCTTTTCTCTCATTTCACATTGTAATATACTTGTCTTATACATTTGTCTCCTTATAACCATTTACATTTGTGTTTCGTATTCTTTTATGTTGTTTTGCTCTCCTTTTCCTTCCTTTCTTTCTATATCTTTTTCTTTCTCGTGGCTTTATTCCTAGCTTCATGATCCACAGTTATATATTTCCGTAGGAGTTACGCTCCCTTTTTAAATGCAAATTTCCTATGGTTGCGATGCTTTTCTTCTGCCTATCGTTTTTATTACTACGTCATTTTTATTGTTTTGATATTATTTATGCTTTACAGCTGAATATAATTCGCTATCTTGATTTACTCGTCGGACTTTCGACGAGACTCGAAACAACGATTTCTCACTTCCTTTTGACTAAATCGCAATTTATACGTATACTGGTAATTTACTATTTCTATTTACTTCATATATCTTAATGAAATATATGAACTGTCATCTCCAATAAAATACTTAATCTAAATACTAAAATCTCCAATAAAAACAGATTTAAACAAAAATAAGATAAAAATGAAAAATTTCTATTTTTTCGTTACTTAAAAATAATAATATTTATTATCTTAAATAATTTAATCCTAAAATGCTCGCTTTTGCTATTTCTATCTTTTTTCTTTCATTTGTATAAATCCTATAGATTTTGTATAAATTTTTTTTTAATAATTTTATGATTATATTTATATATTAAATTAAATTAAATTTATAATTGGTATAAATTTAAATCTACTTTAATCTAAATTCTTTCTTTTTTTCTATTCTTCTGTCAAACTGATTTTTTATCATTCATTTGTTTTTATTCATTCTTATTTTTTTTATTTTTTTTATTCGAATATTTAAATTTCATATATCATTTCATGTATCAATTATTTCATTTTAATATTATTATAAAAAATGTATTGTATAATTTTCATTCATTGATTATCCATAAATTATATTTAATTATACAAGAACAATATAGAACTTTATATATATTAAAGATATCTCGATAAAATTTAATAATACCATTACTAATATTCAATTTATAATAGCCTTTCTTCATTTTTTATTAATCGTGAAATATCTTGTGTTTTTAAAATAATAATAATAATATAAATTTAATATAAATAGTATTTAAATTGGAAGTCCAGGTGTGATTTATTTTCATATGGAAAATGTAGAAATATTCTTTATAATTTTAAATTTTAATAATAAGTTTAAATTTTTGTTTTTATAATTTTCATATTTATCGACATTGCAATATCAATTTTTGTATATCAATATCCGCTTTTACTTTGAATTTTTTCATCGGAATCGTATCTTTGCTTTGAGAAGTTTTTTTTTATTAGTTCTAAAATATGAAAGTTACAAGGAGAAAAATTTGAATCATATTGAATATATTTTTATTCTTTTGACTTGAATTTTTTTTTTAAAAAATCATAATACGAATCATAATACGAATTTTCAATTTTATTATTGTTAATGAACACGATATGTTTCACGATTAATAAAAAATGAAAGACAATTGCAGTCGAAAATATGAATATAATATTAAAATGAAAGTATTAAATAATATTGTTGATCAAATTTCATCGAGATATTTTTAGTATATAAAAAATTCTACATGAATGCAACTTTTTTTTCGACTTATTTTCATATAATTATACTATATAAAAATTATTAATTTTGAAGATTTTATTATTATTATAAAGTTGAAAATTAAACAATAATATCATATAAACAAGAATATTTGAAAGTTTCGTTAAAAGTTTTAATAAAAATATATAAATAATAGATCATACAAAAAAATAATAATGATATTACTTTTAATATAATATATAAAATTTAATAAATTAAATAAATTAAATTTAATAAATAATAATAAATAATATTTCTCTCTTGCATTAATATAAAATATATATATTTATCGAATTAATGAAATAGTAGATATATTAGATTCATATAATATATTAAATTTATATTTAAATATTAAACTGCATAAGTATAATACGATAAGTATAATAATAAGTATAATACGATAAATATAATCAATTTAAAACATAAAAAAATCTTTTAAATTGTATAATATAACATATAATTTCGTTTATATTATGATATGCTTATATTTACTTGCGATTTCATATTGCCATTTTTCAGAATTCCCGCGTGAATAAACATCATATATTACTTTTATGCGATAGTATTTCCAGATATAATTCTCATGGGCTTTCGATCATTTTTCTTTCAAAAGTAATATTCATTTTTTGAAAGCGATATTCTGTTTACGTTTTGATGTCTATGGGATTATATGAATCTGCAAGATATTATTCAAAAAATATATCGCGATAGAAAGTGATAAGTGAAAAAAAAATATATTTTAAATATTATATATTTTAATTTTTAATATTTTAATCATAATTTTTAATATTTATAAAAATGAAATTAAAATATGTAAGTAATAATTATATTATGATTATGTTAAAAATACATTTTATATATTTTTATGAAATATATTCTTATTATAAAAATATAAAGTAATCTCCGAAGTAAGTAAGCTTCCTACAAAAAAATTAATTATTAAAAATTATTTATTAATCTTTTTAACTTAAACATTAATTTATTTTTTCTTTTTTTGAGACATTTAATGAATATTTTTGATTCTTTATAGAATAATATATATGTATATATTCACATGTATATTTTTTTTTATTTTATATTTTCATTATTTGTTTGATTATATATATATATATATTATTCTAATTTATAAAAGTTAAAAATTTGATCTACATACAATTCTAACTTATTTTTAAAAAATATTATCTTACTATTTATTTAAAAGGAAATTGAAAAAAATTAAATCAAAGACAATAAAAATAATTATAATTAAATATACTTATAACAATACATTATTGTATATATAATATATATACATATATAGATATAATATATGTGATATTTAAAAATTATTATTATAATTAGTACATTCATCATTTTATTCTCTGTTCTTTTTGAGTATTGATTTATTTTAATTTTTTATTGTTTTGTCTTATAATCTTTTATATTGTTGAATACAAAAATATTATAATACTAAATAAAATATTAAATGGAATATTACAAAAAAATATTATAAAAAATTCAATTATTAATATTTATTAATATTTATTTAATTTTATCATATAAATTTTCAATAAACAATTTAATAAAAAAATTGTATTAATAGTAAATAAGATTTATTGTTGATTTAATTATTATTTATATATGTATGTATTGAAATATATTTATTACACATACTTTTCTCGTTGTTATTTTTAGATCATCATTATACAACAATTTTAGAATAATGAAATATTTAATACGAAGAATGTCAGTTTCGAAACAATTATTATTTATGTATTTTTAAAAGTAAGTAATTTTAATTTTATAGTTTATATCTTAAATTAATCTTATTAAAGAAAATATTTTTAATATTTCATTATTTTTACAAAAAAGTATGTAATTATATTATTATTTATAAATATACATATCTTTAATTATGACTTTTTCTTATTACCATTAACTTATAACTTTTTCTTATTACCATTTTGATAATATTTTTAGAATATTTTAATTTATATAATATTATAATTTTGATAATTGAAGATATGAATGATATAAATTTCTTTTATAAAATAATACAATCTTTTTTTTTAATATCTCAATATATAACATATAATCTATATAATCTATCTTATCTTATTATCAATTTAAATTATTTTATTATAAAAATACATAGTCCCAAATTAAAATACAATTTCAAATAAATAAAATTAGACATAAATATTTAATATTTATAATTTATAATTATTTTTTAAAATCGTAATAATATTGTAATAATAATATAATAGTAATTATTTACTAAATCTTTTAAAATGATTAATATACAAAAAAGATTAAAATTGAAATGCTAAATATTTTGACATTATAATGACATATAATTAAATTAATATTAATAAAATAAAAAAAATGAGTTTAAGATCTATTAAAATATTTTTAATAATATAATATAAATAGAACAGAAATATCCTTATTATTTCTATTATCATTTTCATTGACATCATTATTTTTTATTATTATTTATTATATATAGTCTATGTTGTTGTTCTATTTTTTATTTAATTTTATTTTTTATTTTCTAGTATCGTTCATAAATAGCATTCGATTTTATCTAGTATAGTTTTACTCCAGTTTAACAAATATCAAAAATTACTATCATTACAAAATAATAATTCTTAATTATTTATATTTTGATATACAATAAATAATATATTTTAGTTTTTTTAATGTATTAAAAAATATTCATCTAAAATGTCGAATGAAATGAAAAATGTCGAAATTTCTGGAGTTTCTTAATGGTCGAAAATTATATCAAAGCTGTCGCAAAAATTATATAATATATAAAATATAATTATGTAATAATATATAATATATAATTATATAATATATAAAAATTATATAAATAATATAAGATTAATAATCACATATACATATATCATGATTAGTTGACATAATAAAATTACTTAATTAAATGAATATTACTAAATAGAAAAAACCATTTTAAAAAATAGTAATATATCCCAAATATTTGACTTATATTAGTGCATGTTTTTTTTTGATATGTCTGTATTTTTTCCCTCTTTTTTATATTTATCTTTGAGTTAATAATCTCAATATATTTTTTTTATATGAATTTATCATTGGCTGTCAGTTACTAAATAATAAATAATACATATACAATATATAATTTTTAACAATACATATATATATAGAATGTATACAATATATTAATTTCCAAATTATTTAAATTTATTTTTTAAAAATTAATTTACATAATTAATAATATAACAACAACAACAACAATAACAATAATAATAATAATAATAATAATGATAATAGTAATAATGATGATAATAATGACAATGACAATGACAATGACAATGACAATGACGACGACAACGACGACGACGACGATGATGATGATGATGATGATGATGATGATAATCAATCACATACATATATTAATACATAGATGCTCTATTCTCTATTTTTCGAAAAAAGATTTCTTAATTACGGCTAATAGACACAATTATCTATTCACTATCGATAAACACAATATTATTACAATAATAGCAATCAAAGTCAACTGCCAACCACCAGCCGACTATTTTCTAAAATCTCCTAAAATCATCCTGTTTCATTGGTAACCAGCCCTCGTTCGCACGATACGCGGCACGCTTCCCAGAAACTCTTCCATAAGCCGACGACGCATAAAATACATCCGGCTATGCGTCAAAAGGCAGAAAGAATCAGCGTTTCACGTTAGAAAGGTATATATACGTGGCCTACAGTTCCGTCACCTGCGCAAAGAACTCACAGAATGCAGATCGTGCATGTGCACGTCTCATGGCAGCGAAAGAAAGACTGTCCAGTGCAAAATAGCATCAATGGACACTCAATGGGCGCCGGTCAATAGTTTCTCGACCGCGAAATCGGCGCGTGCCAACGTACGTTCACCACAGCTGAAGATGCAATCATAAGTTCAGCGTAGGATACACGGGACAAGCGTGATTAGATTTACATGAAGAGAGACAGGAGTGACTCATCGCCGAAAAACGCATATAATGCTATGGCTGATGGTTGCTAGACTTGTGTCACCCTTCCGATCCGTATTCGAGTCTCCATATATGGTATTTTCGAAATATTTTGAGAATGGTGAATTTTAGAATGGATATAAAACAATGTTTCTTAACCTATTCTGGACAATGATCTATCTTGATTTTATTTTCCTTTGGCAAATTTTATTTTCCTTTTATAATTAATAATAAAATAATTAATATTAAATCTTGAAAAAAATATAATTTGAGTATTGTAGCATTTCATAATAAATTGAAATGTTTGAAGCTTTAAATTTTTAAGCTTTAAATAAAGTTAAAAAATCTTATATGATTTATTTTAACATCAGATTTAATTTATTTTTTCTAACAAACTATTAAATTTTCATTTTAAATTTCAATGTGCTTAATAATTATATTAAAAAAAATAATATTTAATTTTAGATATTTTCAATTGATCTTCAAAATATTCGGATTGCTCTCTTGTGAAAACATATATGCCATATTGAATATGATACAAATAAATGATAACATTTTTGTGGACATATCAATATATAAGTATTTTTGATTCTTCAGAAATAACAAAGTAGTAAGTGGAATTATTAATTTCTTAAAAATTTCGATTTTCAATTTTTAATATTATAATTTAATATATAAATTTATAATTTGAAGTGAAAAAATGGAGAAATTCGATTTTCTAAATTATTATTCTTTTTTATAATAAATTAATATACAATATTTGAAAAATACAAAACGTAACTTTTTTGAATTATTTTTGATCTCTTTAAATCTCTATTAATTTTTGTTGTCAAATTTATAATGGCATTCTGTAATAAGATGTGAAGTATGTATGGCTGCAAATTTTAATCAGAAATCTAAGAAGTTTTTTCTTTTTCATATCACTTTAGAAACAAACAAAATTCATTTAAGATAAGGAATTATTTTTAAAAAGAATTATAAGCTTATGTAATATGCGCTATGAAATATTATGAAAATAAGAAAAAAAAAATAAGATATAAATTTTTAAGAAAGAAAAAAAATAAGAATAAAATAGAATGAAAAAATAAAAGATGATCATAATGAATTTTGAGTTTTTTCGTTTAAAAGAAAATTGTAATAAATATTGTAATAAAAAGAAACAAAAAAAATGTAATAACAAAATATAATTTATTCAAAAATTTAAAAAATATATTTATTATTAATATATAGAATATTATATAGAATATTGTTACGTAAATTTTTATTGGTTTTTTATATTTTCATTACTTTAATATTTTTCAATATTTTTTCAAAGTAAAAATTTAATAACATAAAAATTTACAAAATTTACATGATATATAAAAATATATAAAATATTATATTTAATAGTAAATATAATAAATATAACAAATATAATATAAGCAAATAATTACTTATATTTATTTCAATATTAATTATCCTTATACTTTCGCCACATTTCATAAATTATTTAACAAAACATATATTATAATTTTTTAAATATAAAATTTTCATTATAATATCATGTTAAAGAGAAAAAATTTCATTCATAATTCGTTTATAATTACACAACGTAACAAATATTAAATGCATAAATCCTGAACAAAATCATTTTCTAAAAATGTTCAAGAGAATTTTATTCCCAGTATTTCATGGGTCACTTTTAGTTTTTCACAGTCACTTTTAACAAACGTTAATGCTAAAAAATTCTACAAATACTCTTTACAACCAATGCATCGCATACGCTCAACAACAAATAAATCTATTTTTTCATGTTTATTTATTCCTCGTTTTGCAAAACTGTTTTTTTTATTTTTTTGTTTCTTTTTGTTTTCTTTTTTTTTTCATTCTATTCAGATGTGATATATATACGCGTAAGTTCATATTGTTAAACACACGTGGGTATAATATAGGTGTTGACGTAAATTGACATCCGCAAAAAATCCTATGTGGTTATAGATCGTTGTTATGCAATAGCGTTCAATTGTAAGATTTCTATCACAGTCATTAGATTTCACTGAAAAATATAAATCATATTTCCGTTTATACATTTTCATTCATTTTCAATTTATTCCGGAACGAAATGTAAGTTTTGTATAGTGAATGTTAAAGTAAAAGAAGTACGAATTTTAATGATAAATATTACAGTTTTGCAATAATATTTTATTTATTATTTTATTTCAGTTTGAAATAAAATAAATTATTAGAATTTTATATTAATATTATATTTATAATTACAAGTTATCAAAAAATAAATTATGAAAAATAAAATATTTACGAATTATTTTAAAATTGTCTATCTAATTTAAATTTTCTCTAAACAACCTCTTTTTTTTCAACATGTATGAAATGTAATGTCACATCTTACATTTATATAAAAAAAGGGATAAAAATCTTACATATATAATTATGTTTTCAAAATTCTAGAATTTCTTTCTATTTCATAAATATTTTCTTTCGATCTATTTTTGCGATTTATATTAAATATTCTATTATATCTATTTTTAAAATTGATAATAATATTCAAATGATATTTAATTTTTTTAAAACATAGCAGTAAAATATAATTTATTGTTAATATATATATTATATTTATCTAATAAATATAAATATTATATATTTATATACTACATACTCAATATTATATACTTTTCCATTAAAAAATTTAGTTTTTGAAAATAATTTGAACACAAGTTATTGAATTAAAAGTCATATAATTATAAAGGAAAACTTCATAAATTAAATTATATAAACTGTATATGACTCTATTAAATATATTATTATATACTATATAAAACTAAAAGAATATACTATAAATATACTATATAAAAATCTATTATATATTAATTAATTAT
>NW_006264008.1:255293-255544 GCF_000469605.1 Apis dorsata
TTAATTAATCATATAAATATACTAGATACATAATATACAAGATGTTCTATAACTATTTAATTAATCAAATAATAGTTCTACATGAAAAAATAAATCAAAAATATAATACATATTTATTACAAATATTTATTTTTAATAAAAATTTCGAGAAAAATATCTTTAAGATTCGATAATACAATTAATTTAATGATATACAAAAAATATCATTTTTAATAAATTTATAAAATAAATGATTTTTATGTAAATATATA
>NW_006264008.1:255591-257800 GCF_000469605.1 Apis dorsata
ATATATAGAGAGAGAGAGAGAGAGAGAATTAATAAAGAATTAATGAAGATGTATTTCTTTTATTCATATTAATATTATTTTATATTATATTTATAAAAAAAAGAAATAAAATTTCAAAATACAGTGAAAACAATGCAGTAAGATATTCGATAAAACCTCAAATTTAAAAAAAAATTTAATAAAAATTCGAATAAAAACTTATAAAAATTCAAATTTTACAAAAGATATATAATATGTAACTTATTACTAATAACTAATTCATATATATGAATATTAATTACTAATAACTTATTCATATATATGAATAAATAATCATACATCTATATATACTATATTAACTATAAATATATAACATTTGAATCTTTAAAACTTTTGAATTCATTTCATATATTATAGCAAATCTCATTATTTTTATTATTCCTAATTTTTATTTATAAAACTTCTCTAAAATGATACTATTATTTGAAATATTGGATTATTGGAATTAATATTTTATTGAAAATAATAAAATCTTGACATATAACTTAAACTTCTCAGAGATTTTCACTAATAAAAATGATATTATAGATATTATACATGTACACAAATGTATACAAATATTTTTTATCGTAAATAAATGAGGTATCAAAAGCGATCCATATTTACGCAAATTTAATAATTTTGTAACATTTCGATAATGTGATTTTGTATATAATCGCTCTTTAGTTTTAAAGCAATAAATAATTAATATACAATATTATTAAATAAATACTGATTTATTAAATATTCTAGAAAGATCATGCAAATATTGTATATAATTTAAATATAATGAAATTTATGAAATTCTATAGTTGTTTTATTAAGTTATTTATTTATTTATATAATCATTAAATTTAATTTTATAAATTGTATTTCAGAAATTTGTATCTTATACTTTTTTTAAATTGTGTTAAAATAAAATTTATTACAATTTATTAACTTTCAAAATTTTTTTTATCTTTATTTACTATTATTTTATTATATCTTGTTTTAACATATCTTTAATTAATGAATACAATATCCATTTTTTGACTTAATATACATTCTTCATCTTGTATAAGAAGATATGAACTATTTTTTCAAAGTTGATGAGATGTATTTAATACGGCACTTCTAAATTTACATAAATTTAATAAATCATTTTTATTGAAAGTGCAAAACATAATCAAGATAAAATAATTCTTTTTAAAATACATTATTAAAAGTGTCTATTTTATGTCTTCTAAATTTTAAAACTATAGATTATTGAACTTCAAATTTCGATAATTTTTTTTTTATTAATTCAAGATGATTTGAAATTAATCTTTATATAAATAATATCAATAATATCAATTTATATAAATTATATAAATAATATCAATATAAAAGTAGAAAAATTTTTTCTTCATTCTTTTATTAATAATTCATTATAAAAATAAAGTTTTTAAAATTGGAAAATTTAATATATGAGATATATTAAAATTTAAAATGAACACAAAAGTTATTAGATATACAAGAATAATTGAAGCTTTTTCATTAAATTAAGTTACATAAGTCATTTAAGTTTATGTTAAGTGATTCTCTATCTCAATCACATTGTCACATCGTATGTTTCACTTTACCTTGTTTCATCTAATACAAACTTTTATAAGTTAATAATAAGTTTTATAACTTAATATAGCTTAATAAATAAGTTTTAATTCACATTTTTTGTATATTAATTTTATGCATGTTTTAGTTTTTATAATTAATTCTTTAATTACATCCCATGAATATATTAACATTTTGTAAAGAATGATAAATATAACTTTGAAATAATTAAAGATAGATTTTATAAGACAAAATATTATATAAAATTAAATATAAAATTTATATTTAACAAATAATTGAATTATTCTTCTTTTTTTAAATATTCTTTTTTTAAATATTTTTTTAAATAATAATTTAAATATTTTATAAATATTCTAAATATATATTTATTCTTTTATTTATTGTTTAACACATGTCTTTAAATTATGTCTTTTTTTATAATTTTTTTAACGAAATACTTTTTAATGTCGTAAATAACAAAAGGAGATAATGTTTTGAAGTATTTGAAATATATAAAATATCATATAAAATATTCTATATTTTTTATAAAAAAATGTTTTTTTTAAGAAAAAAATATGTTAGCAAGAAAAGAAAAGAATTTTAAAATTCAATGAATGATCAT
>NW_006264008.1:257813-258477 GCF_000469605.1 Apis dorsata
AATATGTATTATTGTATATATATAAATAAATATTTTACATATTTATGACTATATTAAAATAAATTTGTAAATTTCAAATTAAATCTTAAACTAATAGATATAGAACAAAAATATATAAATACTTTATTAATATTATTATTATTAATAGATTATATAATTATTATTAATAAATAAGAAATAAGAAATTATAATAATGTAATCTGAAATATAAAATTTTATTTAAAAAGAAAATGTGACTCAATTTTTTATATGCTGTGATATATATATATATAATGATAAAAGGAATAAATAAAAATATCGAAATATAATTTCATGAAATACTTAATTTTATCATTTAATATTGTATCATTTCATCTTGTGTCATTGTATTTTAATTTAACTTTAACAATATATCATAATAATAACATAAGATATGTTTTTTATCAATTACGTGAAATATATAATTATATAATTATATTCTTATATAATTATATTAACAATAAAAATTATAATTTATATTATAAAAAATATATTATCAATATCAAATTTAATAATTCTAATGTTAATGTAAAATAATGTTAATGTAAAAATAAGAAATTAAAAAAAAATTTTTTAATCACAAATCTTTTATTCTGAATTTTTAATTTTTAACTATATTTATATTATATTAATTATATTATTAATT
>NW_006264008.1:258522-265615 GCF_000469605.1 Apis dorsata
ATTTATATTAATTCAAATATATATTATAATTCAAAATCATTTTAAATAAATATAATTTTAAAAATTATTTATTATATGTTGACTTCATTGTAATTGAGAGGTGAAATTCTTAGAAATTCGTAAGAAAGAACCAAGTTTATGAATGTAATAAAACAATTAAAAATTAAGAATCAATTAAAAGGAAATACAAAAAATTAATTATATTATTGATTTTAAATTGCAAAAAGACTGGAAAATTATTCTTAAAATTATTTAATAATCAGAATACAATAAACAAATGCATAAATTTATTATCAATTATCAATTGTTATCAAACAGACATAGTTTGATAATAGTCAGCATATGTTTTCAGCAATTATACAAGCTTTACTATCCTAATATATATATTCTGTGAATATTGTTAAATTGAGTTTAATTATATATATATATATATATATATATGTATTCGACTTTGTATTTGAATAATCAAATATTTGAATGCTCAATAATCGATGTTTTACGATATCATCAAAGTTAATATCTTTTCGAATCATTATTCATGCAAATAATCTCACACTAATCGAGCGTTAGAAAATTCATTTGTCGTATTCAATCGTCCAATGAAGCTTGCAATGAAAAATATCGTAAGCATAGACCATCAAAGATACATAAATATACGCAAAACAATATTTTTAGTTTCCGGTAGATCGAGTTCTTCTTTCTATGTTTTAATCGCGTAAATATGGATACGGAGCTCGCATCACGTGACAGACGGCTTAATACAGACGCCACCTCCTCTATCTTTACCTCCATCTCCTACTCCCTCACAGTAATGACTTGCCGTTACGAGTTATGGCTTCACGCTCGGTTGCGTTGGCGATTTATGAACCAAAAGATCGAGCAAGGTGTCTAAGAAAGAAACGAAATGATGGTCAGAAGTAGAAATCGGCGAAGAACTTTTCTTAAGATTCGTTCAATTCGCATCTTTCCAGATATCTTTCGCCAGTAAAATAGCCATTTTATGAAACCGGTGAAGTAAAATGTAAAAAAAAGAAAAATCTAATTTTCCATGTTAATTTTTTTTCTATTTCCATACGCATACGTATATATGTAATTTGGAATTGTATTTATGCATCTATATATGCGAAATATATATTTTCTATCTTAAAAATTCACATTGATTCATAGCTTTTAATTCGTGCACTATTAATACTAGATGCACTATTAATAATAGAATTGAGATACTGAGAATTAATATAGAGAATTGAGATATTGCAAGGAGCTTATGTAACAATCGAGCAAAAATATTACGATTAATGCATGAAACATAATACATAATATTGCATCTCTTGTAATTAATAAAATTTTTTGTCGAAATCATATTGATCTGATGAGAAAAAAAAGAGGAAAAAAGAATGTTTTAAATTGATTAATTTAAAAAGTTTTCCATAAATAATTTTTATGAATATAATATATATATATATATATATATATTTGTGAATATATCCACATATAAATTTAAGATTATGTATGTAAAATTTTAATTATATACTATATATATTATATAAAACTTTTAATGTATGAAACAAAAAAAAAGAAAAAGAAAGAAAGTATAAAAAATGAATATTATTTTACATAATATAACACATAATAAGTTTTATAAGATTAAAGTTTTATAAAATATTTGCTGAATTAATAATTTTTCGATAAATAAATATAATAAATTTTTATTTTTTATAAAAAATATCACGATAGATTGATTGATGCATTAAAAATTGATTTTATTTAAAAAAATAAAATTGACCTTTATATATATAGTTTATAATTCTATTTAAAAAAAGTATATCAAATAATCTTTAAATATTTAATATACCTTTAAATTATTTAACTTTTATTTAAAATATTTTCCAATATCATGATTATTTTTAGAGATATTCGCAAATATTTTTTAATTAAATAAATAATTAATTATTATTAAATATTATTTAATTAAATAAGATACTCTACATATTTCTAGATTTATTTTAAACTTTAAAATATAATTTGCAAGTATACAAAATTTTGCGAATATTTACATAATTAACATAATTAACATTAGCTTAATAAATTTTTATATTAGATAAATATTTAAATATTTTCATAAGTCACTGTACATTTATAAGATATTGGTATAACTTTATATTAAAATTTAGTAAAACCACGAACATCATGAATTTTGTAAATGTAATAATTTTGTAATGTAAAGAGAATTGTTCTATTACTCGATGAATTGATATATATTATGAAATTATCATCTGTTCAAAGTAAATTTATAAATTATAAATTATAAATTTTTAAGTGAATATATATTTCTTATATCATCGTTCTTGAATATCAATATACTTTAAATACATTGTTATCTATTAAAATTTGATTCAAAATTATATAATGAAATTGATCTATCATTTATTGATTTTTTTTTGTTATATCAAAGAAATGAAAAAAAATTAGTTTGAACTAGAAGTCAAATTGTTTGTTTATATTCATTATGAACAGAATTGATATTTTTATTATGTATTATCAGAATATATTTTCTATTTTGATGTGATATTTTTGATGATATGATACACAATGATGATATTATCTTTTTTATGGCAAAGATATAAACATGCAATTCAATAATATTCATAAAAACTTATATTTTAGCATAAAATATAATAATATAATTATTATTGTAATAAATATTATTAAAATAAAATATAATAATAATAATATATAATAATAATATATATAATAATAATAAATATAATAATATAATTATTGATATCAATATTTTCGAAATATTTATTTGAGTTTAACTTCATCATAATTTTAATGTTATTATATAAAATTAAGAATAAAAAAAAATAATCTTTAATTTATTCTATATTTTCATTTAAAAAAATTCATATATATTTGTATAAAAAGAACAATATAGATAAAATTCTAAACTGTTGCATTGTATAATAATAAATACAAGATAATATAATAAATAGTGATAAGAATATCTAACAATTATAAACTTAATTATAAATGAATTTTTTGTATCACATATATTGATCGATATTGCATATTTACATATCACATTATCATTATATTTTATTCAATAATATGATACAGTGTGATTTTTTATTATTCATATTAAATAAAATTCATTTTTAATAAAATAATTTAATTAAAATTGAATTATTGAATTACTGAATACATTTTTTTTGTGCAAAACCAAAAAAAATAAGTGATTTGTCTTACTACACCAAATTTTGATGAAATGGATATTTATCTTTATAAACATTGAAGAAAACTAATTGCTGTAAATTATGAATCATTAATTAATTTTTATAGATTTTTTGTATTTAAAAATATAAAAAATGTTTATTAAAATAAATAATCGTTTATCTTTTTTTTTCAATTGAAATAATATATATCAATTTAAATAATCTTATTTCCATTATTTCATTAATAAAACAATTATAGATATTGTCAAATTTGTTAACTTGATAAAAATAAAGTATATTTATTAGTATAAGTATTTTTAGTATACAAATATTTTTTTATTAAAAATTATTAATTTGATGTTTCGTGATTTTTTAAATGTTATCTAAATGATGATCGAAAATATATCAGATATATTTTGATATAAATATATAAACACATTCTGATTAAAAATAAATTTCTTTTAAATTTTAAATTTAATCAATATCTTTTAACTCCGTTATCATGATGAAATAATTGTTTCATTAGTCTCATAAAATGAATATCTTTCTTCAATAAAATGAACATTTCTTTTTTAATTCTTTATCAAATTTTTTTTTATTTTATATTGATTCAACTTGCTATAACTAAATTTTATCAAAAATTGTTTATTTTTGAAAAACAAAAAAAAATTGTTATCAAATATATAATACACAATTAATTTAGCCTATTATTTACATACAATCGACAAAGCTTATTAATAATTAATGATTCAGGTAACAATAAATCGAGATAAAAACATAGAGGGTGATTACCACTATTTGCATTACTCTTTCTATCGTGGACCGTACAAAACGGTGATTGGTAGCGAGGAGAAGCAGTCTGCCAGAGGCATCAGCGTGAAAATACGCGATGCGTTTTAAAAGCGTTTCGCGTAACAACGACGTTCTCAGTGATCGTGAATCAACGATAAATCATCATGTCGGTAGTGTGTCGTGGCCCGATCGTGAGAAAAATGACAATGGCACGAAACGAAGCCGCGACTCTGCAGAGTCTGTATAAGTCTGTATCTATTCGCAATCGTAAGGGCCATAGATCGATAAGCAAATAGGTATATCCGCAGCGTGCACAGAAAGTAGCCACAATCATAAATAACGATTAACGTGGCAGCAGGCGACCGAGGAACGGCAAAATTGGTCCTTCCAACGACACGAAAGCGAAACTCGATGTGTCTTCGTTTACTGTAGATTGGTGGGCCGTGTGGCGAAGATGCCAAGTTGTTTGTCTTTTAACGTTGTGCAAGAAACATTATTCCACGCCTTGTTTCGTAATCCGAACCTATTTGTTAACGTCTTTCGGCCGAACTTTGTAATTCTTAACGATTTTCATTTCCTCTATCATTTGATCATGTGTTTATATATCTAGTGCCTATGCTTCGTTTGTTTTATTCATTTATTTATTTATTTATTTTTTATATTTAATAAATAGATTATAAATTTTTATGAAAATATATTTTTTCATAAATATATATAAAATATTCAATTTGAAATCAGAATCATGCAATTATTATATATCTTATTCTATAAATTATTATTATTAAATTAATATTAAGATTATTATATAATTTTTATTTAAATTATTTCATACAGAATATATTTCGAATAAAACTCATTTTATTTCATAATAAGAGGATTTTTCATAATATCAACTACAAATATTGCTTCCAAGATTTTAACGTATCTTTGTTTTTGTTATCTTTTTAAATAAAATTATACAACTTCCATGATGAATTCATCTATGTAAATGTGTTTCAAGATCATGTATTCAAAGTCATGTACTATTTTTTAATATTTATTTTTGTTACATATCAATTATATACAATTATATACAAATTATTTTTTATTTTTTATATTCAAAATGATATGTTTGGGTATTAATGTAGTAATTTTATTATAGTGAAATATTTTTTTCTGTAATGAACAGTTTAATAAGAAATAATTGAATAGTTCTCTTCAAACACTATATATATATTTAAACGTTTTTGTTATTTTTAAAGATATTCAAAAACTTTATATACAATTTTTTATTACTTGTATGATACAGAAGAGCTTATTATGATAATAATTTTCTTGAATAGAAAATTTTTAAAAATTTTAAATTTATCTCAAACTTTTTAAATTACATGCCATATTTTTTCATTGCTGATAATGTCAAGAATTTTTAGAATTCAATGATTCTTATCACAAAATCATTCGATACTAAATAAAAAAAATAAACAATAAACCATATGTTACGACAGATATTGAAAGAAATAGATGTACATATATAAATAGATGTAGCATTGAAATTTTCTGATCTCCAAATTTATGTTTCTTATTATTTTCGAACTAATAATAGCACATGCTGCAATGATTTTTTGTTTTATATCTCTTAACGTTGTTGTTTTCTTTTTGTATACAATATTTTTTTAATGTTCTATACAGAAAGAAATCGAATAATATTATATCTGATGAACCACGAAATAAGCTCACAAAAAAAAATGTGTATAAAGTTCAGCAATCAGACAATGTTGCGTCGATATAAATGAATATTATTTCGAATAATATTCTATTCTAATATAAGATTTATTAATATTATTTACAAAAATAAATGACTAAAAAACAAATCACAAACAAACAAATTAGAATATTATAGATTATAAATGGTCAGAATATTATTGATTATAAATTACGATTGAATTTTTATACAATTATAAATTATAGATATTGTACTATAAAATTTTTAATAATGTAATATATTGGTAAAAGCCAGCATTTAATTTTTAAATTCATTTTTTGAAAATAGAAATTTAATGGATAGATCTTCTTTTAAATCATGGAAAGATCATATTTTAAATTTGCACGAAGGAATTAATACGTTTACAAATAATAAAAATTATATATAATCATATATGTGGAAGAAAATAAAATAAAATCTGATATAAAAAATATTTTAGTTTGATCATAATATAATTTATAAGATTCAAAAAATCATAAAAAGAAATTTTAAGTAGCATTATAAGTTGTAAAATACGAATTTTATATTAAAAAAAAATAAGAATTTTATTGAGAAATTTTATTAAGAAAATGCTTGTTTGTCAACTTTTGAAAATAAAATAAAATTCTTCAAAAATATCAAATTATTTCATTTTCTAAGATAGAGTGAAACAGTATTTCTTATTTAACTGTCATATAATCGAAATTAAAAAGCATTAATTATTTAAAGAGATAAATATACTGAGAATTTTTGATTGTTTCTTTTTCAATCTTACAAAAATTCATAGGAAACGGAAAACATTTTTTATTAAAAATAAAAAAAATGTTCATGTTTTATTTTATCATGTTATATTTTATATTATATTTGTGTCTTAAGTTTCTAAAAGCACATGCGTGCTTCAAAGATTGAAATTCTAAAAATATTAAAATTTTAAGAACTAATAGAAATAATTCTGCGACAAAACAAGGATTGAATTTAAAATCATGTAAATTTTATATTTTAAATAATTATAAATTCTTGTTCTTTTTATTGAAATATTATTATTATTATTCGTATTAATTGGTATGCTTATTTTATATACATAGATCATACATGAACGTATAATTCTTTTCTTATTTTTCACTAATGAAAAATTGATGTAATTTTAATTTATTGCGAGATTGATTCAAATTTGACATGTGACTATATATTTTTTATAAGAATAATATCATGTTTATTTGTATATCCTATTATATATTTATGTTTGGTATTGGTATTATTCTTATATTTAATTGCAATATTAAGTTAGTATTTGTGCAAATTTTTCTATATATTCAATAATTTTATATATATATATATATATATAATACATATAATATATAATATATAA
>NW_006264008.1:265634-273463 GCF_000469605.1 Apis dorsata
CATATAAATATTTAAATATATATATTTTTATTATACGTAATTGTTATATATATATATTATATTATACATATAGATGTATATTACATAAATAATAAAATAATATAATATAATATAATAAACATATATTATACAAATAATTTAATTGCTATAAAAAATTTTAACAAATTCGAATAAAATTTATATAAATTTATATAAATCATTATAAAATAATTTTTCACAATATACAAAATACATCAAACAATAATGAGTATCTTCAATGTTTTATAGAGAGGCATATGTTTTTTACATGGCATTATTCATGCATAATTTCTTTCGCATGACAACAATAAAAATGGATCAAAGCATGATATTAAATACATGTATAGAAGGCAAATATTTTATGCATAATTACAGAATTTTTCTCGTAAGAAAAAAAACTTTTTTCCAATATTCTTTAAATGAATATGTATTATTTCTTTATTTTTTCGAATACTCAGACTGCTTTATTTTTTCACTTTACTTGATAATGGAAAAGAACAGTGGAACAAACAACAAGATTAAAATATGTGAAGAGGAATATATAATTTGAAGGAGAAAAATGAAAAAAAAATGAAAAGAATAGGATAGAGAAAAATCGATTTAAATAAAACGCAATGGTGATTTAATTAAACGAGATACATTATACGATGTAATAGCCGCTACAATATGTACTCTTATTAAGATAAAACAAGCAATTACTGGGAGATAGAGGTCAATCCTTTCCTCTTCTTCTTCTCTTTCTTCGTTATTTTCCATCTTTCTACATCAATTTTTGGAATACTTTCGTTACGAAAAACAAGGATGTTCAAAAACAAAGGATGAATCTCGATTCTATTAGTAAAAGGAAATTGAAAATTTTCACGATGGCGCTATGTGTTTTTAGACTGCATTGCCATTATGCTTTCATGGAGAAAAATTTTAATTTAAGATAATATTTTTCTTTACAGAAGCTTTTGTTACGATTGATTGATAAATGAAAAAATGTTCATTTTCTCTCAGAATTTTTACTATAATCAGATAAATAATAAATTGTAAATTATTTTTGGAAACTCAAATTATAGGCTGAATTCAATACAATTAAATTTGATTGATTGATTGATTTTATATCTATATATTATATCATTAAAAATGATAAGAAAAAAATTAATAAATAAATAAAATTTTTTCGAGAAAATTGCAATTGAAAATTTTGGTTATTTTCTAATCGAATACGAATAGATTTTTTATAGTGGATATAATAATAAATAATATATATATTAGAATAAAATTTTTTTAAAACTTTATAACTTTTGAAAATTAAAATTTAAAAATTCATCAACTATCTATCTACTAACTATCTGTTTATTGTTTTATTTTAATTTTCTTGAAAACACAAACTTAAACAAAAAAAAAATTTAAATTTAATTAAAAAGTAAATAAAATTTAAATTTTATTTATTATTTATTTTCAAATATAGAATCTTCTTTTATCAATCATCAATTTATTCAATCTAGTTTACTCGTTTACAATCATTAACTAAATTCATGAATAAACATACTTTTTCAATCTGAATTTTTTGAATAATGAACTTTAAACAAAAAAAATAGTATTATTTTTTTTTAATTATTCATATATTTAAATGATTAAAACTATGAACTATGAATGACAACTATTTTTATTGGTAATATTTATTTTTATAAATGTAAATAATTAGATGATAAAATATTAATTAATTAATTATTACAAATAATTTATTATTATTTAATTTTGAATCATTTAATTCTTACCAATTATTAATTACACCAAATATTTAAAAAATACTATAAATATTGAATAAAATAAATAATTTACAATATATATATTTATATATAGCTATAATTTTTTCATGTACATTCAATAATTTGATAAAAAGATAATTTAAAAAAATTTATTAGTTTTAAATAGGTTAAATATTAAAAATTAAAAATTTCTAAAATATTACTAAAGGAAGAAAAAATTATGTAATAATTTTTCATCAAATAATCTCGTAGTTAATATTCATTGAATTTAATATCTAATATTTAATAATTTCTGAAATAATTTTGGTTTTTGTCATTTTATTTAATTTATTTTATTTAATTATTAAATAAAATAAAATTAAGATAAATCAAAATTTTGCAAAATTTTAACCAAAATACATTTAATATAATAAATTAAACATAAAATTTAACCAAATTACATTTCAATAAACTTAATTTAAACTTAAATTTAATATTTAATATTTAGTATAACATTAATAACATTAATAATAGTATAACATTAATAATTCAAAAGTTTATCATAAATAAAATTTTGGAGATTAAATCTACAGTGGCTACAAAAAGTATTTATGAAATAATTAATATAAAGTAAGCAAAAAATTTCATTTATTAAAAATTTCATTATACAAAATATATAAAATATTATATATTTTTAGAGATTTATAAGATAATTTTAAAAACAAATTGTAATAATTATATTTGTTATTAAAATATTAACAAATGTAAAAAATGAATAAAAAAATATATAATCGTATAGTTATATTTCGCAAAATATGATATAAATGTTATTTAATCGTAAAAAATCATAAAAAATTTAATCATAAAAAAAGATAAAAATTTATTTAAAATTTTATATTTAAAATATATTTCTGAGGCGAAAGTTTGCCTTAAAAAAACATAAAAAACTATTAAGTAATTGTTACAATAAATTATATTTATATTATTATTAATGCTAATATTATTATATATATTACTATTGTTGTACCTATTATATTGTACTACTTGTATATGTTATATGTTGTATATATTGTATATGTTATATAATTATATATTATATAAGTAGTTATAAACTATATTATATAACTAGTTATAAACTGAATTTTTCTAACACTTATAAATTTTAATAATTGTATTGAAAATATTGAAAATTTTAAGTATTTTTAATTTGATAATTAATAGATATTTAATTATTCTTCTCTACGTATTCTTCGTTATATTTTTTTCATTTCCTATTATAAAAGAGTATCTAATATTTGAATTATTTCAACATTACTAAAACATTGATGGATAAACATGAAATATGTATGATGTATATTTATGAATAGAATTTTTATTCTTTTGAATTAGTAGACTTCTCGCAACAAACCGGAAGTGCGTAGGTGCTGCACATCTCTAGAAACAACGAAGTCATGTTCATGGATATATCTGTATCTGTAAAACGATGTGCTGACACGTTTCCTGTGTTACTCATAGAATATATTAACATTTATGTAAACTTGATTAATTCAATTAGTAAAATTATAGTTAAATATGATGATTCTATACAAATGATTCGACTGAATTTTTTAATTATTCATAAAATAATTATATATTCTGTACAATTATTTTGTTAATATATATATATATATATATATTTATCCTATATTCAATATGATTGTTATTGATTATATATTTTTAAATTTATTGATTATATATTTTTGTGTTTTTGAATAAAATATCAGAATAGATTATTTTTATTTTGTTTACTTTATTAAAGTAATTTTAATTTTTATTAAAATTATTTTAATAAAAATATTGTTATATATAATTATATTATTATAAATATAAGATTACAAATAAAAAATAAATAACTTGATGTATCAGTGTTTTAAATTATTGCAAATAAAATGTAATATAAAATATTATAATATAAACTGTATTATTTTAAACGTAAATATCGAAATCCACTTAATTTAAAAATATTTTCTTGTACGTATTTTTATATGATATTGTTTTCAATTTATTATGCGTTTTATGTTATGTAAATGTAAAATTCATTTCACACGATAAAATAAAATTTACTTTTAATTAAATCGAAACGAATTTAATTAATAGGGAATTACACATTTTCGAATGATTTTGAAAAATTTATTGAATGCAAATTTAATGATAATTAAAATAAGTAAACTTTGATAATGTATTCTATAAATTGTATATTGAAATTTTATTAGATTCTTTTATTAAGTTCTAATATTAATAGTTCTGAATATTAAATTATATTTGTTATATATTTTTCCTGTTTTCTAAAATTATTAAAATTAATATTGAAATGTATTAAAATAAACATTCATACATTGAAATGTCGTTCTTTTAGGAAACTTAAAGATCTTATTAATAAAATAAGAATAGATACAAAATATTTCATAATTAATATAATTTGATATATTTAAAAAATATAATATATAAATTTCAAATAGCTTAATTAAGAATATTAATTATTTACTACATGCAATAAAATTAATATAATAGTATATTAATATTAAATAAAAAATTAAATAAAAAGTTGTACAAAGTATTAATATATTTTCATAATATTTTTATAACTTAAAATATAAATAATCTATACTGATATATAGAAATGTGAGTTAAAATTTATTTATTAAATTATAAACAATTTAAATTTGCATGAAACAAAATGAAGATAAAATGAGACAGTTCTCTATTATATATTTTCTCTACAATTTTTTTCATCGTGTATTAATATTTTCTTAAAAATGTTTGATATAAATACGTTTTGAATTTAAAATGTCAAGTAGATGATTTAAATATTTCTTGGTTGATTTTTTCCAGTAAATTATGTTAATATCAATTTCTTAATAGATCACAGTTATCATATTATTAAATACATAAATGTATTTTTTAGAATATACAATAGAGCTCTTTTTTTCTTAATATTTTTTCAATGTCTATATTTAATTTCATCTAAATAAATAAATGAGATATCTTTTAAAAAAAAATATTATTTAAATTATTTAATAAAAAAAAATATATATATTATATAAAGATATATATTATATAAAGAAATATATATATATTATATAATATTTAATAATTATTTTATAGGTAAATGGACAAAAATCATATGAAGATTGCGTTTGATACACTAATAAATACAATTCATTATTTCCTACAAAATATAAGATTACAAAAAAGTATTTATATCAAAAAGTCATTAGTTTAGAAAATATTATAAATTAAAATTATTATCATTATTAATATTTATTTATTAAATTATATTTATTGAACGATAAAAAGAATAAAATACAATAAAAATAAAGTATCATTTCTTATGTTATAAAAGAAAGCATATAAATCTAATAATTAATTTTTTTATATTTCGCCTTTTTTTATTAAAACAAATATCATTTTTTAATTGTAATATAATATTTAACTATTTGAATATTTGGCAATTCGAAAAAATATCAAATAGTAATTAAAAAATTATCGATATATGGTTAAGTTAGATACCAATAATTACTAAGATACATTTTAAATTGATTTTTAATTTGAATAATGTTTAAAATATTATTTCATTTAAAAAATCATTTACATATTTACATTTAATATGAATATTTATATAGAGAAGTTAATGCGATATATATATATTTTTGGAGCTATTATTATATATTATATATTATATTATATATTAGATACTCTAAAGATGCGATTCTTTATGTCTTCAGATCGCAATGGCAGACAATAAGCTTCATTTTTAAAATGATTATATAAAAAGTAATCAAGTAGCATTAATCCCGAGAACTAATGAAGTTTATTTTGCTTTATTTATTGATTAAAAAATAATCTCATTATAATAATCACTTGATGTATTTACGCATAATATATATTTATTATATATATAATATTTATATATTTATCGTGATATCACATTGTTAAAATTTATTTATTTTATTTATTTATAAATATAATTTTAAAATTTATTTATAATGATAAATATGATAATAGAATTTGAAATAAAAAAATGGAATATTTATGTTCTGTCAATAAATCTTGAATAAAATATTACGAAATTATGTATTAATCAAATTATCTACAAAATACTGTTTATTCGCATATGAAATAGATAAATAGATTATATTAATATTTTCATACTTATATAAAAATTTTATTCCATGTTTCATAAAAAAATAATTATTAAATTTTAACTTTATTTTATTATTATTTATTATTTTATTTGCATTTAGTATTCTTCTGAATCAAATTACATATTATAATTAAAAAGTTTAATCTTAAGATAAGCTTTTTATATTTGGATAAAAAGTGGCAAATAGAAAACTTAATTATTAGATTGTACATATCTATTCTATTCTTTCTATATCTATTTTATTCTATATTTTTATAATTTATAATATATAATATTATATGCTATAAATTTATAATATGTAAATTATAATATGGAAATATATAATGTATAAATAAGTTTACAAGTAAATTCAAAAAACAAAACTAAATAAATCCTACAATTAATCATCATATTGTAATTAAAAATGCAACATATCTATATAACAATCAAGCATATTTTATAATTATAAATTATATTTATTAATAAAAAATATTGTTCATAAATTTGTATAATTTTTGCAAAAATTAATAGGAATTTCGAAATATATTTATATCTTTTAAATACATCATAAAGCTTTTTTAATCTCTATGCTTTTTAAAATTACTATCTTTCAGTGGTTAAATACTTATAGATAAATACTTTTCATATAATTTTTTTCTCTTTTATTTATTTTATCTATACATTCATTATCTACAATTACGAATATGCATTTATGAATCACTCTCTACAAACGCGGAGGTACAGCTTTTTCATTTCATTCACAGTGCAGACAGATCTCTTGCACACAGAATCAACATCAGATATACGAACGTAAACATATCGTCAAGACACACCATGCCCACGGTTCTCATTCATGAGGCAAGCACGTGCTCAATTGCAGCCTCCTATAGCTGCGTGAACTGGAAGGGGATATTCGTCTCGAAACTGGTCAAAAATAGCACGATGAAACAAAGGGATGTCGCGTCTTCGTTCGAATACGTTTCATCCGGCTATTCGTTTAACATAGCAAACTTTATGTTTTCTGCAAATTTACTGCACGATTTTTGTAACGTAGATTCTATGAGCATTAGTTTCGAAGAGAAACAAAGTGTTTTTACTTAAATGTTTTCAAAATTCTCTTTTGATTCATACCACGTCGATATTTTGTATTTTTTATGCAAAAAATGAAATGTTTAGGAAAGCGAATATTTGAAGGAAAGAAATTTTTATATAATTGAGAAAGAAGATATGTTTTTATATGATTTTGATATATATCAGAAATTCCGTATAATAAAAGAATGATTAATAGTGAGTTTGTCAATATTTCATTCATCTTTTATGAAATTTACAAAATTTAAAAGTATGACTATTTTAAATGAAACATTTTTTCTATAAAAAATTAAACATTAATTATATGTTATAATATTATATTTTTAAAATTATAGAATTAATTGATTGGACTTAATTTATATTTTATAATTCATATATTAAATATTTTGTTTTAATTAATTAAAATATTTTTATTTTAATTTTTTAAAAATTTCTATAAATATTATTATGATTTCTGATAAATGATATCACAAAATAATATTGTTTTTTTCTCGATTTTTCAAAATTTTATAATAAAATTCATAATACGATACACGAAAATAATTATGCAATGGCTTTTTTGAATTTTAAATATTCGGTTTTATTTTTTTTTTTTTTTTGAAAATATTATTACTATAAAAAAAAAGAAAAAGAAGGCATTAATTCTTTAAGCAGTTATATCATAATTTATATATAATGTATATATAAGAATGGGTAAGGAATCATCGATTGTTATTATATTTTAAAATATAATAAAAATATATTTATTTACAAATACTATTTATAGAAAATAGAAGAAAATTATGAAGAATTGCCTTTCATATGAAAAATCATTTAAAATTCAA
>NW_006264008.1:273481-273694 GCF_000469605.1 Apis dorsata
TTCACTAGTATCTTTATTTTCTAGAATTTATTTTTTATCCATATACTTTTGTTTTTTCATTTCTCTTTCTTTCACACTTACAATTTCTTAATTTTTCATCTTTCTTCTTTTCATTCTTTTTTTCATATTTGTAATATCTCTTTCATGTATTCTTTAATAATAATTTTTCATATGCATATTATATCATTCTTCTATTTTATCATATATTATATA
>NW_006264008.1:274028-275842 GCF_000469605.1 Apis dorsata
ATATGTACATTATACAAATTTTTAAATAATATTTTATATTAATACAATAACGACAAAATATTCGTGTCACTGAAATGCTCTTTCAATAATGAGTGATAAATCATAACAAATAAGTTAATTACTATTAAATATTTTTTTATTTTTATCAACTTTTTGCCAAGCGATAATAAATTACAGCATTTCTTTTTATAAAAATATTTGGAAAAATATTGTTAGTCTAGTTTTAATTTTTTTAATTTAAATTTAAATTTCTTAACTTTTAAATAATATTTTTAAATAGTCTTGTAATCTTAATAATTATTTACTTGATTTATCTGAATTACATGTCTTATTAAACCAATTAATCGAAATCCTCTTGCATACTTATATAAACATCTTAACTAGAAGATAAACACCAAAATAATTGAACAAATTGACATATAAAAATATTAAATGAAACTTATTTATCCAATTCAATATATTTTATTTTTATAATTATAAGATACATTCTTATTTCGTTTAATCTGTTAATTATGTTATTTTATTTTAAAAATATTTATTTAAATTATATCGCAAAAATACTACAAAGATAACATCATTTTTTAAAAGTAAAAAAAATATTTCTTTATAATTATTTTTTAGATTTTGTAAAATTTAAAAATTATTATAAAAAACTATTTCAGAATATAAAATTATAAATGATACTGACATCATTATAACTTGTTTCCAAAATAATTAGACAACAATTTATTTTTCTGTATTTATTATTTTTCAAAATTTATGAATCTAATATCTATACTATGGATAATTTTAGATTATATTATTTAAATAATTGATGTAAAATATTTTTTATTTTTTGATAAAAACAAAAATTAAAAATAAAAATTAAAATCAGAAAATATTACTTTTTAATAATTACGAAAAATGTACAAAAAAATCAAAAGAACTGCAAAATTAAATTAATTTCAATAATTCCACTGAAGCATTAGCCCAGTTTTAATCTTTTGAATAATTTTTCTAATGTAAACCTCCGAATAATCAGAAATCGAATGTCGATATGTGAATATCAAGGAGGAGAAGAAAATATTTTCTCATTGTATCAAATGTGTGCCGTAAGAATGATGGATATACCAATCTCCGATAAGAAAACGATACAGAACGAGAGAATTCGATGCACAACCTCGGATAAGACCTATTGGCTTGTATTCTCTGACGATCCTAAAACGTTCCTTGATTTTCGGTCGAATACCGCACACCCCGAGGCAATGCGCAACATAAACGAGCTACCTAGCTACACACGATGGCCTCTGCAAAGTGATCTAAAGCAGCAAGAGAAGATTATTTCGCTGCGTTATTGTGAAACACCAACTATCGCTATTAAACTCGATGTGGTAACATTTGTTTAATATTAATTTCTTTTTCTGTATTCGAATCGCGATTAAATTAAATCAGAGAAATTGGATTTAAATCATGCTACTATTATATCTAAAAACAAATATAAAACAAATTCATATTTAAACAATATGTATGAATAAATTGCTATATTTTAAAATTGATAGAAATGAATAATGTAATAAATATTTTATTAATTTAATAATTATAAATATTAATAATTATTTATTTTACAGATTTATAAATGTGAATTAATAAATGTGATTAATAATGTAATAAATTATTATTTTGATTTTTATAGATATAAATAATAGATATAAATGTATGTATAAATATAATAAATATAAATAAAAATGATTATTTATATTTATAGTAAAAATTTTTTATTTATAATAATATTTTAAAAAATATTCTATGATTATTAAAATTGATATTAAATATTG
>NW_006264009.1:0-9468 GCF_000469605.1 Apis dorsata
CTTTTTTTTTTATCTTCGAAGCGTCTCGGAGCGGAGAGTGTGAGCAGGCCGCCACGAAGAATATCCACGAAATATCCACGCGCTTTTTACGCGCCTCTTATTCCTCAACAATGGAACAACACGAAAAGTTGTGTGTGCTATAAGTATCGGTATCGGCCGATTGATATTCCCCGCGTGTATTTCTGGAATCCCGGCGCCAAAATGCGATGGAAAGAAATCCGCGCGTTCGTAAACCGGTTACGCGAACGCCATTGGAATTCCAGTGAAAGTAATGATGAAGCACGCAACCACACGAGCAACTACTACTACTACTACTACTACTGGATTCTAAACGCAAGGTGTTTTTCGATGTTACGAGTGTTGGTGGGAAGTTGATTATGATCGTCGATGAATGGTTATTTTAATTCCTCTGGATTAACATTCAACGGCGAGTTAGCGATCGTTATTTCCCCCCCCTTTTTTTTTTTTCTACCCCTTTCGATTTTAGATATTAACGGTATTTGTATAGATTTGATGGTATCGTTACAATCTTCGTGACGAAACGAGTAATGAAATCGAATTGAAAATTTTGTTGAAAGGAAAAATTACGGGGACGTAATATCGGATTACGTGTTCTCTTAAATTTGAAACGTAATAGCCGTAATAAATTAAGCATATTTCCTCGAATGGTTAAGATTTTCTTTCTTAAGTTTTTTTATTCGTTGTCCGATTAAGTAGTTTGTTATTTTCCGATGCGAGGCCTCCTAGGGTTTGATAAAAATACTTCCTTAAAAAAAAAAAAAAAAAAAAAAACATCAATAATGCAATAAAAATTTGAGTAGAAGCATAATAGCAAGGAAAGTAGTTTTCTTGCCGTAATCATCATGGTCGTAAACGGTCTGGAAACGAGGTATTGCTGATTGTGGAGAATACTTCAGGCACTGCAATATAATTCTTTATTGCTTTCGCGGGACAAGGTCATTTAGAAAAGAAATAAAAAATGAACATGTACTCAACGGTTTCTTTCCCCATAAATAATACTGCATTTTCTTTTTTTTATTTAAAAAAGAAACAAAAAATGAAATAATAGTCAAAAAAAGACAATAGAAAAAAATTTACATTTCAAATAAACACGAACTTACCACATTAGAATTGATTCTACGACAAATCTTACGATTTCTTATATACGATGATTATATAGATGAACGAGAACGAGAAAATAATAGTAAAAAAGAAATGAAAAGAATCGGACGTGTTTTAATTTTTAATTTTTAATTTAATTTTTTTTTTTATTTAAAGAAGAAGCAAAAAATAAAATAATAGTCAAAAAAAGACAATAGAAAAAAATTTACATAATTTTCAAATAAACACGAACTTACCATATTAGAATTGATTCTACGACAAATATTACGATTTTTTATATACGATGATTATATAGATGAACGAGAACGAGAAAATAATAGTAAAAAAGAAAAGAAAAGAATCGGATGTGTTTTAATAAACTTATAACGCAAGAGTTTATTTGATTCCATTCCACAATTATCATCCAGGGATTAAAATTTTTGTACGAAACGTTGACGAGGATCCTTCGTATATATATATAAGAAAGAAAAAAAAAGAAAGTAATCGTGAAAAGGAAAGAAAAAATTGGATATATTTTTTTTTTAAGTAAACGTAAATTCATCATCACGTTTGACTCGATTCTACGACGTGACACCCGTCATTCAGGGAGTAAAATTTCGATACGAAACGTCGACAAAGTTACGATCCCTTATGGTCCAGGAGGGATCGAAGGGCGAATAGGGAAGCTGGAGGAGGGAAAACATTAGGGCGGAGCCTGAACATAGGAGGAGGAATAAAACGCGCAAACTCGATACACGCCTCTCTCTTTCTCTCCCTTTTCTCCCGTTTTACTCCTCGAGCCAACCATCCCATCCAGTTTTCCTCTTTTCACCTTTATATAGATTTTTTACCTAGTTCGACCCTTCTTCTTTTCGCTAGGCGAAGCTTGCGCAATCTTGTCTACGCAGTCTATCCTTCTCTCCTTGAATCGTACTCATAATTTTTTCCCTATCGTGACAGTTCAACACCATCGCCGTGTACGCTTATTCAGTTATTCATAAACGAATGAATTCTCGATCGAAGCAACGATCGATATTACGGATTATCGTTTTTTGAAAATAAAGAAGATAAATAATGATAATTACTCAAGTTAATTATTTCAGGTAACTTGAAGAAAGTTTTCTTTTGTTTCTTTTACGTAGCGTCAATTTTAAAATCTCTTCTAATTCTACGAATACTCGTGATCGGTCGATCATCAAAGATCGAACATTCTATTGATCACTATTGATCTTCGAGTAATTTATATTATGATATATACAGTACAAAAACGTTATCTTCTATGTTAATTTATTTCATACTTATAGATCGCACAACACGAAACATGAAAACATAAGCACATTACTGTCATGAGGCGGCCATCTTTCCATCAATCACACGGAGAAATCCGATGTTTACTCCAATCTATCGCAATTATTGTGTCTCGCTATTAATTATCACTTCAATTATTCATCGTCACGAAATGTGTATTATATACAAGTGAAGAGATAAAATTAGTCAGAAGATAGATTGCCGAGATGACGAAGAATCAATTATTTTGTTGAAAAATAGATTTCAATTCATTCAATTTTTTTCTTCTATATATTAACACATCAATGTGATAATGAAAAGTAATATTTAGCTTAATGTTTCTTAGAATTGGTTGCTTTTTTTAAAAAAAAGAATCGTCTTGTTCGATTCACGGCAATTCCAGTGAAAAGAAAAAACTTCAATCGCGAAAATCATTATCGTAATCGTCGCGAGAGAGATCATAATGATGGACATGAAATTCACATATCTCATGCGTTTCAAATAATCGTTTCACGAAAAAAGATATCTAATTTTTTTTTTATTAAAAATAACTTTAAAAATATTAAAATATATAATTATATTCTTCGTTAAACAATTTTTGAATAATTTTACGTTCCATTGGAAATTCTAACGATTTTTTTTTAATGCTCAATTGATTCTGATATTTTCAAAATCGTGATAGAAACAAACGAAAGTTAAAAGAGAACGAAGATTAAATATTACTTGGAAAATTTTATTATCGATGTAAAACTGTATAAAAGTGTTTTATAAATTCCAAAAAAAAAAAAAAAAAAAAAAGAAATGGTTTTTCGCGTTTTTTAAAAAAAAAATGCAAAAAATTTTTTAAAAAACAAAAAAAAAAAAAAAAAAGAAATGGTTTTTCGCGTTTTTTAAAAAAAAAATGCAAAAAATTTTTTAAAAAACAAAAAAAAAAAAAAAAAAAGAAATGGTTTTTCGCGTTTCTTAAAAATAACATGCAAATGAATTTATGAAAATGCATAGAAGTTTACAAAAGAATAGAATCAGCTGTCAGAATGTAAATTCTCAGGTAAGGTATTAGTTGTATGCGTCCTTGAAGACTGGTCACCGACACCTTGTAGCTGCTGTTTACCGAGGTCTAGCTAATACCAAGAAGGGCGCTAACAGACAATATTCAGTTGATTTGGCAACAGCTCAAGAGTTTTCCCAAAAGCAAGATATTTTTGGGCTGTTAACCACAAATCGCAATACTGCTCTTCTGTCCTATACTATTGACAAAAACCGAAGAAAAAGGTCTTTGCCAAAGTGTTATTAATTCCTTGATTAAGGTAAGACTTGTGACACAAGCAGACTATCTACTATTTCTTTCACGGTTAACACTTATTTCGATGATTTCGTTTCAAAATTTTATGGAAATATGGTATGTACACCTCGAAAATAATTTTTATTTCGTATTTTTTATTTTTATTTTATACGAATATAAAATGATTTTGACGATTTTTTTTCCGTAGGAAAAACCGAAGTAAAAATATTTGCTTGATAAATTTTAAATATTCGTAACTGTATTTTAATTTGAATGTTAAGCATTGGGGAATAAAAAGCATTGTTTGTAAAGAAAGCTTTCGATCGTGTTCACAGCGTAAAAGTGTGTAGTAATTTGGTGATGAAAGATTATTAAGTATCGTTTAATACTTAACAATTCTATTTTTTTCAAATACAACAAGTAGAATCTTTATATTGTTACGAATATTCGCTGTTGAAAGTTTTTTATTGTACAATCAATTCATGATTTTTCAATAACAGTTAAATTTCCGTTTAAAATTTTACCTATCTGATTTCGATATTCGTCCATTTTTCAGGAACGAATTAACAGATGGATAGTTTCGAATGTAAAACGAAGAAAAACGAAGAGAAGCCAATTAATAAAAGAAACAACGAATTTAATTGTCTCGAAGTGAACATTTCATTTCACTTTCATAATATAATATCTAATGGTTAATTTTTGCTTTTCATAATAAATCCGTGCAACAGGACAAAAGATTCGATTTACATCGATCAATGTATTTACACGTATCGCGTTACACGTTCGTATTGTTTCTGTATCCACTATATACGTTCGCGCGTGTATTGGATTATCAACGAAATTATTACGCGATACGCTATAAATTGCGAAGTAACGTGTATATAAATATGCATGGTGCGCCCATCGAGACATGTGTGATGCTCGTGCAACTCGTTGCACGAGAGTTCACTATCTCTCACTCAATTTGAGCCTCATCCGCCGTAAGCGGATCGACCAGGCTGGCCTTTTAACGTCGGATAGTCTCGCCTCTCCTGGCTCTAGAGCATAGACGCCTATAACAAACATTATCCGCCATAATGCCCCCGTGTAAACATACCTACCAACGTGCATCGTCCTTCTCTCCTCTCCTCTCCACTCTTGCACCACCATCTTTTTCCGACACATTGTATCTCCACTTTGTCCGTCGAATAAAAACTTGGAAGTTTATTTAGCCGTTTAGCGTCTAGTGGGAAGTTAAGTTTTTCGGATAAGCCGCCTTTTTAACATAGAGCCCCCTCCCCCCGCCCCCTCGGCTTCCTTCCGGTTTAGCACGCGCCGCTACTTGGATCGATTCTATCCCTTCTAATTTTATATCAATTGATTTTTTTAAATGTTTCTAGCTTATTCAAACGATAAGCGTCTAATGATAAACGTATAAATTCGAAGGATTTTCATACGCGGTGGTAGTTTTGGGGAAATTTAAGTAGAAAGAAAAGGGAAAGTGAAGCGAAAGTGACGCGAGCGAGGTACGAGCGAGAGCAATCGAAGTTTCTTTAGGTTCGTTCGAGTTAAATAACGGGGCTGGTTAATTGTTATTGGGGTTAATCGAAACGTTCGTGTAACGTTGGTCGTAAAAAGGACGAGCCATGACCCACGACAAGCCATTCGTACAAGTATCCCTGTTCTTCCTGCCAGGTCTGCTTCGAAATCCCCACCCTCGTTTATAGGGAAGGGACCTGGATAAAGGTCCTGAAAAACTATTTAAACTGTTAAAGGTGGGGATAGTTACCCTACGCAGGGTAAACTCATGGCTGGCAAATTTGTCCGTCAATTCTATCATACTTCTCGAGGCAGCAACACGCAATCAAACGGTGACAGTATCGGAGATAATCAGGAAGAAATTTTAAAACAACGATCAATGATACGACGAACAATGATACATCAGTGAAAATTTTAAGTGTAGTGTAGTGTGACGCACCAGTGATGAACAGAAACGAAAAATCTTTCCTTGAATTTATTGGATTTCGCTTAAATGGACTACACACAGTATCCCGAGTTTAGTCATAAGCTTGTGAGTTACCACTACGTTTTAACAGCATCCTCTTATAAATAATACCTTAATCATAAATAAATTTAACCAATTTTACATTAAAAAAATATATATAATATTTCGTACCGAAGAAAGGAGCAACAATTTATCCCTCAAGAATACAATCATCCATTTATAGACAAAGCATTTTCCAAGCACAAAAAAAATGCTAATTTTTCTCAAAAAATGAGAAGCGTTACCATCCACATCTCACGTTCGCTCACAGTCCAAAAATCGAAATCGAGTAGGAGACTTTTCTTTTTTTAATCCATTTCTCTGCGCTAACGCGTGAAATTATCGTTTCAGGTGGAGGATTACGAAGGTTACAGTTGCGCGCGAAACGGCAACGTGTCGGTATCACAGGAGCCGACGACGAAGGTGTCGGAGAGCAGCGCGAAGTTATCTTCGCAGCCGAGCCAGAACAATCATCGGGAGGAGAACAGCTGGTGGGCGGCGGAGGAGGGCGGGGGTCAAGAGATAAGGGAGCGCGATAAGGGTGCAGCGGTGGCGGGTGAGCTGGCTTGCCTCGCGGGTTACATGGCGGGGTACTTGAAGGCGGCGGGCGCCACTTGCGCCCCGACCGGTAGTCCTCAGTACCATCCCCACAGTCATCCGGCGATGGGGGTTGGTACTCATCCACATCCGCACTCTCACCCGCACCCGGGCGCGCCGCATCCTGGCCTGCCTTCGCCCTTCGCCCTCGCCACTCACGGCCATCCTCACCCTCATCCCTTGGAGCACGGCCTCGCTGCGTTTCCCCAAGGTTAGTCCCGTTCATTTCACGCGTATCGCGCCGATTCTCTTTCAATTTTTCAAAGTATCGATTTCGAGATTTTCCGCATGTTTTTTTTTGGCCCGGAGACAATCGAGTTTTACGATCGATTTCTCGATTTCTTCGGAGATAACGTTTCACGGACATGCAAAATTAAAAGAAAAAAAAGAAATGGTGACTGAACGATGTTACGATATTAGTTATTAGAGTATTTCGAGTTGCACGTTAATTCTACGCGAGGACGGTATTTTAAAGAAATTTAATTTATAGTGAAAAGTTGAAAGTTAGTTGGTCATTATCGTTTAGAAGAGTTATTTTTTTCTTTGTTATTTTCCGTAACGTGAGTTTTAAAATGTCTCGTTTCCTTAGGTTTAGTTCTTTTATTTTTGGCAAGTACTTACCTGCAAATACGACAATAGTTCATTGGTTGCGATAGGTAATGGAACAAAGGATATTGACATTTTCGAGTAAGTGAAAGTGTTGATGTATGAGCGTGAGGTGGCGTTAGCTGTTCGTTGGAACATTTCTTTTAACGATTCAATTTTCACCTCTTTTCACAAAAATTAACTTTCTCGTTTCTAATCTGGTAAAAAGGAAAATTAGAAATTTTAATTCGATTGTTCTTTTTTATTTACGAAAAAAGAAAAGGTACAAAAGAAGATGACAATTTAGAAGAATATTTCCTTTCTTTCATTCTGTCTTCAACAGCATCGGTGTTGTAAATATACGAATCGTTTACGTACACTTTTAGCCAAAAATTATTTTATTCTTGCGTTTTTTTGCGAGGCTTTAAAAAGAACATTCGTTTGATTGGGAACGAAGGATTGATGCGATTAAATAGGTATTGGATGGATTTATTTGGTAGCTGCAAACATTTCGTACCATTTATCCGAGTTTTACGCTCCCGATCTCATTGCTCGATGGATGATACACGTTTCCTGCATTTCGCGAATCGTGCGGTCTGTTATCTCCTAGTAAAAGTATTTGGTCTGTGCGCCATACCAGCCATTATTGATTGCCATGCAAATCGATGCATCGACTGAAGCCGTAGAAAATCGAAGTAAACTCAGGGCTTCTTTTTAACTATAGCCAACGCGTGTATCATTCCGTGGCAGTCGCTCCCGTGCATTTCTTCTTGCCTTTAAGGTATTGCCCGAATTTTTTCCCTCTACTGCGAATATTCTTATCCGCAATTAATTTCCAAAATCCAATCGCCGAATCAAATCACGCGGAATAATAAACTCCAATCTTCCTTTCTTCTTTCCAATATTTTATCGTTAATAAAAACGAATGCCTCCTTGATGCCGCCAACTGGTTAAACTGGAAAAATAAAAAGCAAAAAAAAAAAAAAATAGATATACACGTAGCAGAACGATCAGAAATAACAAGCATCGACGATACAATAGCAAGTCGTTTCCAATTCGGCCGGACCCACGATTGATCAAGTCCTTCCTTTCATCTTTCCTTCGCGTTTCCACGCGCGTCCTCGCGCTTGGAATACATACCCGCGCTTTCTCTCCTCGTCTTCGTCTTTTTCACGAAGGGGCAGGAGGGAGAGGGCAAAGCTACGAAAGAGAAAGAGGGCAAGGTATAGAGCGAGAGAAACAGACAGAGAGGAAGAGGGAGCGGGGAGATTGGAATGATGGGCAAGAGGGTGGGAGGAAGGGGCTGGAATGCCCCAGCGAAGAAGAGTAGAGAGAACCATGAGAGTAAGCCGCTTATCAGGGTGGCAGCAGGCAGTATAGGTCCAACCAACGCAGATAGGTGGGTTTCCATGGAAACACGGATCTGTCCGTTAGGTCCCTACGTACCCGCGTCCAGCCGCCTATCCGTTGTAGGCGTATCCGCTACAACGAAAAGCCGTGGAACGAGAGAGGAACCAGAGCCGTCGCGAGTGTCGTCCCTCTGTGTCTGTGTCTGCACGCGTTAGCGCGAAAGAGGCGATCGGGAAGAGAGCCGGGGTAGAAACAAGGCTCGTGGCTGCTACAAAACGAGAGAGGAATCGGTAACGAGCGTTTCGAAACGTTTTGCATTTTTATCGCTCCCCGTGGCGCGAGCCAAAAGAGGATGATTCCTCGGAAAAATAAGTCGAAGAAGCGTAGAATGTGGAACGATTTATATATAGAGGAGAGGCAGGGAGGGGAGATTCGTTTTCGAATACTTTTAGCTTCGCTCTTACATTCTTTCTCGATTTGCAGTAAGTTTTTTTCGGTTATGGATTGTATATCGTATAGGGATTATGATAGGGTATCGGTGTTGGTTGATTTTGAGAAAAATCAAAAGGACTTTGGATGGGTAGAATACCGATTAATTTATATAAAACGGTCGTCGCAGTTATTTATACGCGAAATTTAAAGAATTATTAAGAAGGAAATATTGTTCGAAGTAAATGTACATACGTATTAGTGAACGATTTTGAGGTGAACTACGAGTTAAATCTTGATCTTAAGATCGTTATTAGAGCATGAATGATAAGATCATTGATATTTGCGAATAAAAAAAAAAAGAAAGTCGTTAATAGTCTCTATATACAAGTTCGCGACATAATTTGCATAAAGTTTAGATGATTTCGAAACTGGATATACGTGGATATCCAGTATTAATTAATTTCATAGTTCATTTGCTCTCTGCGTTCAATGAACCAAGAATTTCCAAGAATTTTTCCAACCACTTTTCTAAGACTAACTCGTCCTGGTCGATCCGTCCTCCGTTCATTTATTCCCGAATTTTTCTTCTCCTCCATTACGACCTCATTGTAGCCTCGAGCTGCACGAAACCGAGCATCGCGGAATACCGTGCGAAATCGATCGAAGCTAAGAATGTCGCGTGCCGTGTAAGAGGTAATTCGTGTCGGATAATTCGAATGCAAAAGTCGAAGAATGTTTGGCCGCGACGCTGCGACAGTATTTATTTTATTATGCAATCGGACGGTGGGGTTGGAGGAAAGAGAGGGGGGGG
>NW_006264009.1:9831-13996 GCF_000469605.1 Apis dorsata
GGTGTCGAAACGTTGTCGTTAACGCGCCGAGGTTTCTCTCCCCGTTGTTCAGGGATGGATGGAAGAGCCACCGGGTACGTGGGAAACGCGTCACATGCCTCTCCCTTTTCTCATTCGACTACTACTATTTGTTGTCACAGAGAAATTGCCCGTCCACTTAACTTCCTCCGCCTCTCGATGGAGGGATCGCGTAAACATCCACGCCTCTGATTTTTTTCGATTCAATATTCAATGGATAGAATCGAGTTCCAATAACCTGGAGAAAGAAAGAAGTGTCTTCGATCTTTTTCTTCTTCTTCTTTATTTTTAATATGATTCGCTTTTCTTTGGTTCGAGGGGAATTTTATTTATTCATTTATTTTTTGATAAAATTGAGATTTTCATGATATAATTTGGTGAAGAATTAACGCGAAGCGGGATGATGATTTAACGTTTCATCGGGGAGATTGTCAATTCGATAGAATTTCAATCGCTCAATCAGGCGTCAGGTTAAGGGTGGCACGTGGCGGGAACACGTGCGCCCATCTTTGTTACGAAGTGGCCACAAAATATCGGGCTAAACAAGCACGCGAGGCGAAAGCGAACGGAGAGAAATCTTGCCGTATACGAATAGGGAAGAAGAATTCGGGATCGTTGGACGCGTGTCATGCGATAAATTGAGTAGGCGGATGGTGTGTACGGTGCTCGATAGAGGGATCCAAATACACAGGTCCGGCCCTAATTGCAGGATAAACACTCGAGTCTGAGTGAAATATCACGTACAACGATATCGATACTTGAATCTATTTTCCGCTATGTTTCCACGACACGTGTCTTCTTGGCGCAAGAAGCATCGATCTCTAATTTCTCGGCCAATTTACAATTTTGAAAAATGATTTTCATTTTCAACGTTCGTTTCTCTAATCTTTCCAATCCAATCTTTCGCTACCTCTTTTCCACAAGTATCTATATTTTTTTTTTTAAAAAGTACGTGGATACGTTACACGAAGCAGGTGGACGCAGAAGAGGAAAGAGCGAAGGAAAAAGGCATCGGTTGGAAGACGGTAACACGAAGCTTATCCGATTATTCGCTTGTCCAGGATGCGTGTTGGTATTTCGTTACTTACTTATGCTCCTCTCTGCTAGATTACCACGTAAGAACGGCTAGATCCGAAGGCCACACGCGTTTCTTTCCGTTCGTTCGTTCGTTCGTTCCGTTGAAAAAGAAGTTTGCGCTGTGCTTCTCTCTCTCTCTCTCTCTCTCTCTCTTTTTTTTTCTGTTTCTCTGTTTGCCAGGCTTCGATAACTCGATACGCAATTTTAACTCTTGCATCAAACATCCTGTTCCGTACGTCTTCCTTCGAAAAGGAGGGAGGGAGAAAAATATCTGTTATACAGATCGAAAACGGCGAAAGATAAACGATCCTGTACGCGGTTATCTGCTTTACGCAGCGATTTCACGGAGGTCATACCGTAAACGCAAAGTCGGCCAAATGTTTTCGTAACTGATGGCCTTTTAGAATTCCGTCTCTCATCGGTGGCGGCACGTGCTATCATCCCACGGTCCCCCCCTCCGAATAATCCAGACTCCCCCTTCCTCCCCCGCCTTCCACGTTCTCCATCACTAGCCTAGCCCTGTTCGTATTTTAGCTTTTAATTAATTTTCGATTCCCTTCCCTTTCCGATCGTATGTATATTCGTTCTTTCCTCTCGATATTCGACACCCACCGCCCACTCTCCTCCAGTTTCGCCACATCGAATTTCGCTACCAGGCGCATCTTGTATTCTATGAATACCGAAATAACCAATAACCGCCTCCTCCGTACCCGTGGGACGAGATTCCGAGCCTCCGTCCACAGAAGATCGCCTTCTCCTTCCTCCTCCTCTTCTTCCTCTTCTTCTTCTTCTTCTTCTTTTTCTCTCGATTAATCGAAACGCGTTTTATCAATTTACTCGAAACTTGACCCCACTTTTGACGATTATTTTGACGATATATCGATCCTCATCGCACCCGTCGTTACGTTCGATCTTCGACGATCTTCCACACGTAATCGCTCGTTTCTTGACCGATGTTATTCACCTTAATTCCTCAATTTTTTTCTCGATAAGCGTGTCGCTTGTCCCGACTCCCAGTTATTTATTATCCGAGAAAGTGTATGAGGAACGTTGTGGTGAGCGAGCTTCACGCCTAGACTCACCATATTTCATATTGCGAGTATAGTTTTAGATACGTATCGCGCATAAGTGAGCGCCGCTCGCGTAATTCATTTCACGCGTTTCGATTCCATCTTTTAACGCGTGAAAATGTATAATCGCGTTGATGAGGAAGAGAGAGAGAGAGAGAGAGAGAGATTGATTAAATTCACGTCTCTTGTTAGAAGCGAATATAAGATCGCGTCTATTTGTTTTGGTTTGGGTTGAAAAAGTCGTGAATCGATCGTGAATCGTATCTCGTTCGAAGGGAGAGGGAGAAGAGGGCGGGGGGAAATTACTGTGAAATTTTGTTATCGGTCCATTGACTTCCTCCGTGATTCCGTTTCCGAGTCGAAAGCTCGAAACACGAGAGCCCGCGCCGAGGGGAAGGAAGAATCCAATAAACGGAAAACGAATTTGCTATTAGGGTCGCGTCTGATCTCGTTGTGGGCCAATGAGCCAGAGCAACCCTTGTATCAACCCCCAGGCCTCGTCTCGCGCTCACGATAATAAATCGAATCATACTCCAGGACGCAGCGGGTGTTTGCCGTCCCATTAGGGTTGCTTAGCTAGCCGGTTTTCGCCGTATATCCGAATTTATTCTCCCCCCAAAAAATTTTCTCAATTTTTCATACGTTTTGAAATTCGTCCGAAGAGGCTTCGTCGTCGTCGTTTAAATGGGACGACGTTCGAAGCGGTATTAAACTATCGACCGTTATTAAAATAACGCCACGACATCTCGACACAAGAAGGAAGAAATTATTTTTCGCAATGAAGCACGAGGATATAAAAGACAGGTAATAAATAAACAAGATCGCGATGGATCTCGAGTTTTATCGTTTTCTTTCCGCCTTCCTTTTTTAGAAATGTAAATAAATTATACATTTCTACGATGTTTGCAAATAATTTTCGAATTTCGAAATCACGAAATTCCTTTTCGTTTCTTTTTCTTGGAAAAATTAATTCCAAGCATATGAAATAGAAAATGCTCGAGACGCGATCGATCGAAATAGGAGGAAAGAAATTTAGAAATATTTCGAGAGAAACAAGAAGAAAGAGTTGGAAGACGAGGTTGAAAGCGGAAAGAAGAAGCAGAGTTTGCGGGAAGCTTGGACGCGCTATCTGTTTAAGCTCGAGTTTCGAATCTGGTCTCCCGCGTACATAGAATTGGAAGCAAACGAAGGGCTTTTCCTCGCGCGCCCACTCAACGCCGCGTGGAGGCAGGCGGAAGACCATAATCGGAATTCCATTGTCTCGTTGGTGGATAAGGGCCTGGCTTTCACAGGGGCCGATGTATAGCCGTCGGCAAAGGCCGTCGTTAACGGTAGCGCTAACGCCCACTCGACAATCAAGCATTCTCTCCGCGTTGGATCCGTTCCTCTCTCTTTCGAAGCCCAGAAGCACTCTCATCCCCTTTCGCCCGACCTCCGCTCGCTTGGATATCCTCCGCGCACAACGGAAGATACGGATCATAGATTCAATGATCGCGGGCGTGTCGTGGCCATCGTTGCGACGACGGTAGCCAACCATGGAATTTTACATTGTGCCCGGCCGCAATCATTCTCGACGATCTGACCACACGTACAACCAGATAACCGACTCGACCGGTTCGTTAGCCGGCGATCACGTGTGTATGCATCATCTTTGGCGTCATCGTCATCATCCTTCGCTTCGTTGTTGTTACTCGCCGTATCGTTCCTTAAGGGAATGGTTCAGCGAGAGAGGAAGAGGGGGAGGAAGAGAGAGAGAGAGAAAGAGATAGATAGTTACATACGGTATACGGCACAAGACCACTCCTTCTCTTTCTTTGAAGTTTCGCCTCGTTGTCGCTTTTCATCGACGAACGCTTCTGGATTAATTTTTTTCACGTGCCGTCCAGTCCAATTCTACAGGACAGCGATAAATTTCTGCTGGTAGAAGCTTGTCATTGGAAATGTAAATCGTTTGATTAGACGGATATTTAAAATCACGAATAATATATATATATATATAT
>NW_006264009.1:14214-14858 GCF_000469605.1 Apis dorsata
GTTATTATTCTGAGAAAGTCAGATTTAAAAGTTGAAGAAGATGGACCGATGCAGTAGCGTTTGTTCGATGCACATCTATTAATAATTGTAATCTTATCTCGCTCTTATGATTTTGCACAGAAGGGTTTAACGGGAAGAGGGATAAATGTACGTACGATGCGTACAATATCTCGCTCGCTTTCTCTCCTCGTCGTAAACCATTCTCCACTTCGCGATAGTGAAGCTACCGCTTTTAATTCCTTTCCCTTCTTCTTCTTCTTCTCCTTTTCCTTCTCCTTCTCCTCCTTTCGTTCGCTCTCCTCTCCTCCTGTTAAACCTACTCACCGATGCTTTCTCTTTTTGCTACACCATTGTACTCCTACCTCGCAATCATCATCCTACCTACCTCGACCTCCCCCTTCCCCCCTCCCCTCACTCTTAAATTTACACGCCCGATTATATCGATTCTAAAAAAAAAAAAAAAGGACAAAAAAACAATGGCCGTAATTTTTTAATCGAAACGGTGTAAAATTATTATTAATTCACGTATAATAATAATAATAATAATAACAACAACAACAACAACAACAACAACAATAATAATAATAATATTCGGTCTCTTAAAAATACAGGACGATCGCGTAGCATCCCAGTGGGGCGATGAT
>NW_006264009.1:15081-15297 GCF_000469605.1 Apis dorsata
TTCAAAATTACGCTATCGCGACCTCGCAACGCTTACACCCCTCTGCGCCACCCCCTTTTCTGTCCTCCGGTCTGCGGTACCACACCGATGCCTTATACCCTTTTGTCGTTGAAAGCCTCTCGAAAATCATCTTCGACCTATCTGTTTTCGGATCGAGAGAGCGAGAGAGAGAGAGAGAGAGAGAGAGAGAGAGAGAGAGAGAGAGAGAGAGAGAGA
>NW_006264009.1:15307-17785 GCF_000469605.1 Apis dorsata
CGAGAGTCACGCGTGCATTTAAAATTCGATTAAAATTCGTTCGAGTCGCGGAATTTCTTTCTAATTCGCTTCGATTTTTCGTGTTTCAGGGATGAACCAGCGGAAACAGCGCAGAGAGAGAACAACGTTCACCAGAGCGCAATTGGACGTGTTGGAAGGGCTGTTTACGAAAACGAGGTACCCGGACATCTTCATGCGAGAAGAAGTTGCATTGAAAATTAATCTGCCGGAATCACGAGTTCAGGTGAATTTATATTTTCCCCCACTTCTCTTCCTTCTCCTTTTTACCTCTCCTTTTTATTTATTCACTCCTCTTCCTTCCTTCCTTTCATTCCTTCTTTCGAACGAATCGTTATTATTATCCACGACGACGAAAAAAATCGATTCCGCGGGAAAGCCGAAAAGAGGAAATCGTCGGCTTTATTCGTCGCGTACGGATTACCCTATCCAACAAGTCACGGGAGAAACGACAGTGACAATCTCGGTCGAGCGATAGTAACGAGTAGGAGAGGGACAGAGGGGGAATGGGAGTGTTTCGTGCTTCGGCAAGCATGGACGAGATTTAAGGTATTTACACAACGCGGTGTCGCGCCCTACGTCCCTCCGCTTTCCGCCATTGTCCCACCCGTGGCTGTACATTGATAGACGAGCTCGTTGACGCTTTTATTGCGGTCCTCGTAACATCTTTATATCTTTATGCTCCTCGAGTCACGGGAATGTATAGAGCGATCGCGAATCGCCATTCCATCGCTCCCCCTGCCTCGAGATTCGCGAAACGCCATTGAACGGCCACTTTTAATCGCGTGTTCCTGATTCGATGGAAAAACGTTTGAATTTGTGAATAGCGTAGTAAATAAGATATAAATCAAGAGCATCTTGTGGAATAAGGTCGAAAGTCATCGAGCTCGATTAAAGTGACCTCTCGATTGGGAAGGGTCTCGAGATTCATCGAGATTTAGGACGAACCGTGTCCGGAAATTCCACGGAGTTTCCACGCGAAGTTAAGCCTTCGAGGTGAATGAAGGAGCAACTGCTAAAGGGTGTGATATATATATTATATATACGAATATATACGTGCACGTGAACGAATAATATCGAAGGGGAGAGGTGGATAAGGGAGGAGGGAGGGGATCTAAAAGTTTTCGAGGGAGAAGGAGAGGAGAGGAGAGAGAGACAGTTGTATATTCTGTACAGAGTTATCTATACCATAGGGGAGGGGGGTAGAGGTGTGTTAGGTGGAACACAGAAGCACGATGTATGGAACACAACATATAGTTGATTTGTTCCTGGATTATAGCCCTTCGTTCTATCTCGCTCGCGAGTTTCTATACGCCTGTCCTCTCTGCGAGAGAACGACACAGCTGCGCGCGATGTTTGCTACGTTTGAATGCGCCAGGTCGTTCGTCCATCATTTACGATCGAGGAGCGCGTCAAAACGTTATTTTTCTCGGTGAAAAAGAGACGAGCCTACCCGGCTACTACCATCGCTACTACCATCCGACAGGGATGGGAGGGCGATAAACTGTTCTCCTCGCGAACAGGTTTACCTTACGAATTTATTCTCGTATTAAATTCCGCTTCCACGATAATCTTCAATATCGCGAAAAAAATATCCGTAACCGTTCCGATCTCCACTACGATAAATTAAAAATTATCGTAGACACGAATGATGCAGGCATCGTACAATTCTCAGTATTCCAATGTTCTCCAACAGACGAATTACGCGTATTATCTCTTAATAATATCTTTTCGTTCTTGTTGTAATATAAACGCGTATATATATATATATATATATATATATTAATAGCGCAAATAAGAAAATATATTTGTCATAACGATAATGTCAACGCAGCTGCTCCAGCCCAGTGGTAAATGGGTTGGTTTTCCATGTTGGATGCTAACCAGATGGTGATGCAATTTACACCTAGCCATCGATACACAGAGTAGTGGAGAGAAACTGACTGTGGTTCACCCCGAGGGCTTCCACCGGGGATGGCACCAGGACCCGTTCAGTTGGTTTTTGGGGTAGCTGCGAGTTGTGTGTTGTTCCTGGGGAGGGGGGAGGGAGAGGGGGGAGGGAAGGGAGAGGGGTGTCGTTGTGCAAACACGGAGCAGTAATGGGCGTTTTCTCTCTCTCTCTCTCTCTCTCTCTCTCTCTTCGTCCCCTTCGAGATCTCTTCTTTCCTCTCGTCACGATCATTCCTCTTGCGGTTGATATCGCGCAATATCGCGCGAATATCCGCACCCCTTCGCCTTTAGGGTCGCGAAACGTCCATAGAATCCGTCCATAGACCGATACAAAGTGGAGGAACGGTTTCTCTCTTATCTTATCTTTCATCTATGATGATCGATTCGTTCGGAATTTTCTATTTCGAATTTTTCGCGCTTCGTTCACGTTCAACTTCTCTCGTTCAACCCCATATATATATATATATATATATGTGTGTGTGTGTGTGTGTGTGTGTATTGTCGAGATCG
>NW_006264009.1:17795-19019 GCF_000469605.1 Apis dorsata
ACGCGACCATACTTTTCCCTTCCGTTCTCAACTCGACCCAACTCAGCGCGACTGGATTCATGGCGACTGGAAATCCCGGTACACGGTTGGACGATTCGCGTTCTTCGTAACAACTGTTACAATACTGGCCGATAATAACAACAATAAAGGCGGATCTTGCTTTTAAAGGCACGGGCATAGATTCATAGGATCGCACCCCTGGCCACATTGTGTGCCCGGATTACAGAGGGTGCGTGAGGGGGAGTGAAAGAGGGGGAAAGTCTGCGTGGAGAGCGAAACTTGCGGCCTACTACGGGGGATACTTTTTTTCTTTTTTTTGTCCATGCTCGGCAGTATCCTTGTCTCTTGGCAGAAAGGCAGGGGAGAAAGAAGGTCTCCTTCTTTCTTTTCTAGTAGGGCAGCGGCACTATACTCAGTCCAATTTCGTTTAAAGCGTTTTTGTATCACGAGCCTCCTGCGCGTTATTACATTCGCGTTACGACGATGAACGTCGTTTTTCGAAATTTAAATTATTCGACGTCAAAGTAATAGAAATCGTTGTGCATATATATATGTATATACATATAGATTTTAGTAGTTTATGTATATACATATAGATAGATTTTAATTCGCGCACGCGTTCTGGCAAACATCGTTGGGCAAAGTGAATATCCCGGGGGATAGTACACACGTATACGAAAACGCGCGAGCGTGTAAACTTTCGTATACACGTATAAAAGCGTATAAAAGCCCCTGAACTCTTCTCTACCCCTCCTCTCTCCCCTCCTCCTCTTCGTTGTTATTGTTACGATTTAATGAAATGTTACGGCCGCCCGCCCGCGATTACTTTCCCATTGCACCGATTAACTCTCCCCACGGTTGCCAACGGTTCTTCCTCCATCCCTCGTGGCGGGACACCTTTTCTTTTCGGGCGATCCCTCGCGAAAGAGAAGCCACCGCCCCACTACCGAGATACTACCCTCTACGCTACGCTACCGTTTCGTATCGCCGACCCACGGAAACGGATTCCACTCGCTCGATAAGAAGGAAAGCGTGGAAATACGTCGAAGTGCGTCACGGACGCACTCGAGATTATTATTTCGATCGAGACTTAATCCATCTTCCTTTTCTTCCCCCTTTTGTTTTCACAGGTCTGGTTCAAGAATCGGCGGGCGAAGTGCAGGCAACAGTTGCAGCAGCAGCAGCAACAGCAGCAGCAGCAACAGCAGCAAGCCTCGCCCTCGA
>NW_006264009.1:19082-19640 GCF_000469605.1 Apis dorsata
TCGAGCCAGGCGCAGAGCAACTCGAGCAACGGCAACAAGATGTCGACGAGCTCGACCGCGACGCCGAACAGACGTTCCTCGCCCGTCTCTCCGCCACGGGGCAAAGAGGCGCCCGGGCCCAACTCGCCGCTCTTGTCGACGACATCCACCTATCCGCGGTTGGGGGTAACGCCGACGGGCGGTAGCGGGGCAAACAGCGCCCTCACCACCCCGTCTCCTCCTTTGACGCCGGGCTCTAGCCAGTTACCGCCGTCTTCTTACCCCCCACCGATGAACCAAATTCATCACGGCGAGTATGGTTTCACTTGGAGTTCAGCGTCACCGGGCTCGGTGAACCCGAGCCAATGTTACGCCGGGCAGACTTACAATGCCTACCAGAACCCGTACACAAGCGGCGATTATTATCAGACCCAGATCTCTCACATGCATCACAGCCCCCAGGGAAATTATCACCATCCCCAGTACCACCACAACATGGCGCTCACCTCCTCCATGTCCCACTTGACCAGCCACCATTTGAACGCGTCCGGCCCCAACGACATGACCGCCTCACCGTCC
>NW_006264009.1:19684-21406 GCF_000469605.1 Apis dorsata
CTCTGACGGTTACATACTGCCCGATCAAAAGTATCAGGCGATGGTATAGCGGTCCAGTGGTAGTAGTGGTAGTAGGTCGACGGGAATCTTCAATCGCGCGCAAGAGACAGCGCTCGGATCGTACAATTGGCGTCTCAACTCGACGGCGAATTGCTCCGAGATCAATGGTAATATCGATTCCGATGATAACAATTGAAATGAAATCGAACGAAAGAACGAACGTACGAATGGATCCTCGATCTCGTCTTTCTTCTCTTTTCTTCTCCTTTTACCTCGCTTTTTTTTCTTTTTTCTTTCGGAGAGAATTTATAATAATTTTGCGCCAATTTTCGCGCCCGGATATATCGTCATATATATATGTGTATATATATATGTGCATCGTATGCTTCAGAGAGGACTTCCAACGACGATATTTCAATTTGTGTAGTGATTGCATCGAATACAATACAATTTTTTTTTGTGAAAATTTATTGTTCCTGTAACTATAAGAGAATTGAAGGAAATAATATGAAGGATGGGATTCATTTCAAAATGATTGATCGTGGAAATTAAATTTTTGCAACCAATTTCGGGTAATTTGTCGTCGAATTAATTAGCGATAAGTCTTCACTGGCTCCGTTTTTTTTTTTTTGGAAGAATGAGAGAATAAATGGATAAATAAATGAGTATTTGCAAGAGGAATATGTACAAAAAATCGAGCCTCGCCATAATTTATGATACACTCCTCGTTGTCTTTCGTATTTAGGTCGGCCTTGATTATCTGCCTAAATAATACAAACGTATATATATATATATAGAGAGAGAGAATATCTAAGTTGTATCTCTCTTAACAAATGATCTCCATGACAGGAAACGAAGGATTATTTCACCAAAGTGCGAGTTCGAGTGGAATAATCGAGCAACAATTTTGATACGACACGATTCGATACGATTCCATGATAAACGAATGAATTCTTTATCATACGAACGATTAAGAAGAACAACTTTGTTACTTCCTTCTAATTCGAATAAAATTCATCGAAACGAAACGAAACAACGTTTCCGTCGAATGAATGAACTCTTTCTTTCGATCGGACGACGATATTCCGACCGACTGTATTTTCGTTGATTTGATTTCTCAATTAGCTCCGCTATCCTCCTAAGGAATAAGTAAAATCGATCGGTGATATTTTTGAGGTAATAATAATTATAATATAATTGAACTCAATGAAATCACGCGCATAGAATTCATCATTCGTAAGAGAGAAAATACGCAAGAATACGAGAATACGCGTGCGATAACGCGTTTTATATATATATATATTCTTCGAACTTAAAATTCAGAGACAATCGAAACGGTGCAATCGTTCAATCATCTTTAAAGATCGTAAATGCATTGATCGTTGATAAATCGTGCGTCAACGGGAGGGGAGGAAGGGTAGGGGAGAAGGGGGGTAATAAATCGCAAATGCGTAATCGTTTCTTTTTTTATTCCTTTCTTTACTTTTATTTTTCGCGGCGATCGAGAAACATTAATAATTCCGCGTTTCATTGTTCTTTGATATTTTATTTTCGAGAAAAGAGCAGACACCTTATATATATATATATATAAATAAATAAATAAATATAGCAATCGGCGAGATGGATGAGAGCATGGGCAAGCATATCGAATATGAGGAAAGGAATCCGCGAGCGGATTTAACGTGTCGTTTGCTTTTTTTCCTTTTTTTTTTTTTTTTTTTT
>NW_006264009.1:21837-22268 GCF_000469605.1 Apis dorsata
TTAAGCATTATCTTTATGATTCTTATTCTTAGCATTGTATCGATAATTATTATCATATCAAGCACGGCCAGTAGCCGGAAGTTTGTTGTAAATAGGAAGAGCAGAGTGTGCGCACGCATGAGAGATCGAAAACAGAGATGATCGAGAAGCCGACGGAGATCCAACCAGCTCGGAGATCCGTTTGATCTCGCTTTGCAAAAATCACTTTGCCCGAAAGATTGCGTGGATGCGTGGACGCCATTCTTTAAAGGTTCTCGTCGATTTATTCACTTTTTTTCTCTCTGTCTCTCTCTCTCTCTCTTTCTCTTTTTTTCTCATTGGAATTTGAGTTTTTTTTCGCGCTACGCTCGACGTAATCCGGGCAAAAATAAAATAAAATAAAATAAAATAAAATAAAATAAAGTAAAATAAAATAAAATAAAATAAAATAA
>NW_006264009.1:22418-31025 GCF_000469605.1 Apis dorsata
ATAAAATAAAATAAAATAAAGTAAAATAAAGTAAAATAAAGTAAAATAAAATAAAATGAAATGAAATGAAATGAAATGAAATGAAATGAAACGAAATGAAATGAAACGAAATGAAATGAAACGAAATGAAATAAAGTGAAATGGAAAAAAAAAAGAAAAATACGCGTAGCACTTTTTGGAGGGGGAAGGGAAAAAAATACGAAAAAAAAGCAGGTTTCGCTGTTGTAATAGTCTCCGAACAGGAAAAAAAAAAAAGGCAAATACATTAAAAACAATTTAAAAAAAAATTGCATACTTAATCGTGAGTGTATATTTCGTGTATACAACCCTAATGTATATTATGGATTAGATCGTAAATGCAATTAAAGAAATGAAAAAAAAAAAAATATCGATAACAATTAATAATAGAAAAATGTAAACCGTAATGATTACATATTGTGCGCACATAAACACGTTAAGCAACTTTGTAATAAATATGACTCAAAAACTTGTACAGAACTATCTAAACTTGTAAGATACATGATGATGCTTTATCATGAAAATCTTCCTACGTCGAAATAAACCATCGCATATTATTAATAAAATATTTGTTCGATTTATTTAACCATCAATACACACATAGATATATATATATATAAACGGAAAGACACGGAAATAGAAAACAAAGAGCTAAGAATCTTTGTAATTGATTAGAATGTTGACATTTGCTCGTATCACCTGTTCCGTCCTCTGTATTCATTTCTTACTCGAACACGAACGAGATCAAACGTATATTTTCTGTACAGAAGAATAAATCGATTTCGCGAAAGAAATAAATAAATTATTCATTCGTAAAAAAATATATTGTACGTAAAAATCGTACGTGATTAGAAGGAATACGAGATAACATCGATATTATCGATTAAATTTGTTTTTTCTTTTTTTCAACCCACCAACTATTTATCGAACGAAATAATTAATAATACTGAATTTATATTAATACGAAGGAAATGATTTATTTTAAAATTTTCGTAAAACTTTCGTCACACATTTCGATAGACAAGGAACGCACCACGAGCCAATCATACTCTTCCATCGCGCGCTTTCAGATCGCGATTCTGCCTCCTATTAATCACATTGATGTTGGCAAGTTCTCCGCGCCTCGGGGTTGTAATTTTGCTAATGCACTTAAAATTAATTAACATTAAAACGGAGCCGCGTCCCGTTATTCGAGCGGGCTCGTATATCGATCGCGACCCATTAAAAGCCATATTAATTACAGACTCGTGGCCACCGTAATCGCGGGCGCAATTTGCGTACACACGCGTACGTCGCACGCGTTCTTTCCCGATGTTATCCTGTTTTCCACGAAATTAAAAAACATTTGCCCGGCCGACAAAGTAAAGTAACCAATTTACGACTCTTTACCACCACGGCAAATAACGTTTCACGCTCTCTCTCTCTCAGAGATTATATCGGGAACGGAAAGCCAATATTCATCGCCGTTCACCATTTAACTCGCGCTTTTATCGCGCCCCACCCTTTCGATAAAAATTTCCCCTCTCTTTCTCAAATCGTTCCTCGTTCCTACATCTCGAAAATACGATACGTAATTTACACTCATTTATTTAGATCTTTCTCGTACATCGAATTTCCTCCCTACGTTTTTTAAATAAAAATTTTCCTCTACCAAATCGAGAGTTAATCGAAAATCATTTCAAATGCCTATAGATTAATCAATTCGTACGATCAATAAAATTATTTGCAAAATCTATTATTCCACTTTCTCTCCCCCTCGCGTATCTTTCAAATGCCATCTTTCGAAACTATTAGAAGGAGTAATTAGTTCGTTTTATTATCCCGAAATGTCCCTTTGATATGCGAACGTGGAGAGAGCGTGTGTGTGTGTGTGAGAGAGAGAGTGGGCGATGGAAGAGAGATAGGGAGGATGATCGAGAGGTTCGCGCGTGGATAGAGTCCTGTTACGGTCCATTAAAGGATCGCAGGTGTACGAGGATACCGTGCGCGTTTGTAGGTACGCATGCATAGCGGGTTGGTCGTTAATAGAGTAGTGAAGGGTGGCGGCGTATCTCTAAGTGGCCTAAACTCGGGGGAACAAAGAACCCCAAAGCAGCCGAAGGCATCGGGCGCAGAGGCCTCTGCCTGGCTAATTGGACGGAGCGGGTACCTGCCTACCTTTTGACGTCGTAATAACTCATCAAATGTACGGGCTATAACAAATCGGCCGTTATACCTAAGTACTAAACCGAGTTTCTTTGATGACCCTTTCGCAACTTTCACTTCAAAAGAGGATACACGGGATAGTTTTAACCCCCGTGCACGGTTGAATTATTTGCACAGCCGATTTTAATCTTTTATTGTGATTCGAGCTAACTGTCCCAACTTTTCCAACCGCTCGCACGAATTTGCTCCCCTTAATTTATCTGATTTATCGCGTTTTCTCCAAATATATTTTATATCGGGTAAACGAACAAAGATGATATATATATATATATATACATATTTATATATATATATTTTGCGAAAGAAATATACCTTCGAACGAAAGGGACGAGGAATACAGGATAACGTACGTTACAATTAACACGAAATAATTTTTTTCAGGTAATCCTTCCTTCGATCTGCGAAACTTCAACTTTCTATCCAGAGCAGCGAGAATAATATTGATGCGTAATTAGATAGTTGTATACGTTACACCGAGGAGAATTAAAAGAAATTCATATATAGAGAGGAATATAAATTAATCTATCGGCGAGAAAAAAGAAAAGGTGAAATAATAATTTGGCGCGAGTGTGGAGAAAAGATATATTTATGGGATATTTATTGTTGAATGGATGGGTGGTTGGATTTTTCCGGGAGAGAGTTACCCCCGACGACGATTTCAGACGGGTTTGCGGGTGTCGACCGTTCACTTTCAGCGTGGTAGAAGACAATGGCCTTGAACTTGGCCGAGTACTGCGGCGAAGAGTTAAAATCGGCTTGCGTTTAGCCGGATCCCATTATAACAACTCGGAGCCGGCCGTAAGCTTCATGGCTTGGTTCCGCTTACTGTGTCACCGGGCTAAGCCCCGACTTACCTACCTATCCTTGCAAACCGCTCTCTTACCCCTTTTCCTACAGCCTCCCTGTCTATGCCAATTTAATACTCGCATTATACCCTTATTGCCACACCTACCCTCAAACTTTGCCTCAAAGATCAGGCCCGTTACACGGTTTCAAATCCATACATGGTTTCAAATCCATCGGTTTCATTCACAAAAATTTCAGATACAAGTATAAATTTCGCCGCCAAAATAGAGAATTGTTATTCCATCCGATCGTTCGGTTGAAACAGATTTACAGATCGATCTGTAATCCTATGAGCCTAGTTATTTAATTTACAACTCTTTCTCATCCGTCACGCGATTTTTCACCAATCTCTTCCGAGTTCTTTCGAAATGATTGAAAATCGAACATCCCTTTCGATCAACGTCTAACCGTTATACGTCATTCGTTTCGTATCTCGTCGTTGGAATCGATTGGAAACGGTAAACAAGAAAAAAGGGAAGAAAGAAAGAAAGAAAGAATAAAAAGAGTTGATCCGAGAACACGCGAGAGATTATCAGGTAGGTACGTGTATCCGTATACGACACCGTTTGACCTGTATTTCATTTGTTTTTTCTTTTTCTCTCTCTCTCTCTCTCTGTCTATCGGTATCGAAGGATCACGCGAAAATGTGTATCACGCGCTCCATCGTGTTTACGCGCATTATATTTTTCACCTGCGCCCAGCCGGCGACGAAGGTTGACACACGGGGGAGGGCGTAAATCATACATTATGTACGGCGAGTTTCGCGAAAAACTTGCGCGTTAAATGTTGCCGGCCAACTCCATTTACTACAGCTGGTTTTGCCGTATTTCATCCGGCCGGTGGACAACATCGACGCGGCCTGTGACGGGAATCCGTATAAATATAAACGCACCGATGACAATCGGTTTAATAATTTCGCGCGGAATTTATTCATCAATCCGACGACGTCTCGCCGCGACAAATCCCCGTCCCATTGCCTCGAAATTCTCGCTCGAGCGCATCGAATACGAGAAATATCGTCGTACGTTATTCGGAAAAAAAAGAAGTAGAAAGAAAAAGAGAAAAAAACCGGATGAAATCACTGATTACAACATCTTTTCGATCTTATCTTCCAAAGTTCGAGAGGATCGATTCGTGGCAAAGTGAAATCGGGATGAAATTTTCGCGCAATCTAGGAGGATCTAGAAGGTTGAGAAGAAGAGAAGGGAGATTCTTTCTCGATTGGCAATATTCTAACGAGAGAAGGAAGATGGAGGGTGGATCGAGGCGAGGAAGAATAGGTGGAGGGAGGGAAGGCGGCGGGATCAAAGAGGCAAACTCGCGCTACCGTAACTAGATTTCCCGTTCCCACTTTGAGGATTGCTTAATGCTCTATAAGCGGCCGTTTTAAACTCGATGAAATCGAATCAATCCGGACCGAGAGCCGAGATCGCGCCCGCGCCGCAAATTCAATTGGACAGGGGACTGTTGGTTAGTTGGCGCGCATCGTCCGCTGCCTCCACTTTCTCGCTTTGATCTTTTTCCATTCGTTCGAGCCGCAACCGATCCCGTCTCCCGATTTACAGCAAATTCTTGCTTGCGTCGTTACTTGCGCCGATCGATGTAACTCGCTCTCTCGATTAGCGTTCAACTCGTCGATGCATGCAGCTTAACGTTCAGCTCATCGTTCCACCGATCTTCTCGTTGCAAACAACATACATTTCCGGATCCGTCGTATCACGTCGTATCTCTTTTCAAACTCGATATGGATATTTATTTATTTATTTATTACATCCGAAGAATGAAGAATAAGTTGAATAACGTGACTCGTACACGTATAATTGAGAAGAAAAGAGGTTTTCGAGAGGTACTCCCTTCCGGTACGATTCCTTCGAATGGATCCGATCGAATCTCGATCCGATCCGTCTCGCAGAAGGAAAAAGTCGGATCGGCCGATCGCGCACGAAGTCGAGCGGTAAGATTTTTTTTTTTTTTTTTAAACGGAGGCCACGGCTCGCTTCGACCCAATTACACTTGCCGGCCAGGCCCCGGGGATCAGAAGCTCCGGCAGGAAGTCAAGGGGCGCGAATGCATTGTTAAGCTCCCTCTGTCCAAACATTCGGCTTGCTCCCAAGTAACCAACACACGCGCTATTTCCATCCATCCTCCCATCTTCCTTTTCTTTTCTTCCCTTCTCCCGTTTCCAACCTCGATCGTTGCCACCCTCCTTTCCGTTGGAGGAGTTTGTGCGAGAAGTATCCGCAGGTAATCCTAAAAAATGGACCGTCGGTTTCCGCCGCTATGGGGTCGAACGCCACGCACGGATCCCATCGACGCACACTCTTTCATACGTTTGCGGATATGGCCGGACACACGTGCGAGATTTACTCGAATTTCCTCGATACTCGGTCAGATTTTCACCGAGATGGACGTTCCATTCGAGGAATTCGAGTGATATAATAACGAATTACGAGGCGAATTAGAGATTAAAGTTCATCGAATCTAAAGAAAGGAACTTTTCGTGATCGTGATTTTTGAATCGTGGAAATTCATATTGTTCCTATAATTCGAAATTTTTTGGAACGTCCAACAAAGTCGGAAGAAGAAGCGTTGCCTGTTTTTTCCAGCGACCAAAATTTTCTCGTTTCAAAGAGAAGCATCGGGGCAGCGTAAAAAAAAGAGAATGGTGTACAACGTTGGTTGGAGTGGTTGCAGTGGGCGGTGGGGAAAAAGGAAGAGAGAAAGAGAAAAAAGAAAAAGAAAAAAAAAGAGGAAGAAGAAGAAGAATAAAAGAAAAGAAAAGAGTCGAGGGAGGAAGAGGGAGAAAGGAAAGGAGGCAGAAAAGAGGGAAAGATCAAAGATGGAGGAGGAGGGAGAAAAGAGGATGGAGTAAGATAGAAGAGAACTCCTCTCGGCAAAGGATCTTTCGTGCACGAGAGAAGAGAGAGCCGGGAGAGGGTCCTATAAATAATTAGCGAGGAGTCGCTCTCCGCTCGGCGGGCGTAAGCCGCTTACAACCCCCGTTCACCCTGCTCCTCGCCGCCTGGCCTCNGCTCCCCTTGCCCTTGCACCATCTACCTTCCCTCGGGTTCTTCACCACCCGATTGCTGCCCCTCGCGACCACCACCACCGCCACCACCACCCTCTTCCTCTTTCTCCGCCTCCTCCGCCTCCTCTTCCACCCACCCACTCCTTCTGCTCGCTACCGCCGCCGCTCTCTCTCTCTCTCTCTCTCTCTCTCTCTCCCTCTCTCNTCTGGATTCCTCTCTGCCTCTCCACAACCGATGAGAATTCCGGGAGGCAGCTTTCGTTCGCCCTTCAACGTTCGCAACCCTCTTCGTCAAGGGTCCCCGTTTCGAGAGATACGAAGCTACGCGAACCGACTCAAAGACGTTTGCTCCTGTTAAACTAGATCCGCGATACGATCCTACATCCGCCTTCGTGTTTGAAACCACCACAGGTTTGGAGAATGTGATACAGATTCATCGTTTCGGATACGATCGAATCGTCATCGTAGCGATCGATACTAATGAGCCCCGTGTTGCTCCATCGCTGCACGGGATTGTTTCTGCGTGAATGCATGATTAGACGGAAGAGAGAGAGAGAGAGAATCGAATACTGATCGCGCTTAAAGGATTTCCCGTCTGTCTGTCTGTGATCAGACACACGTTCGTGCGTTTCGAACGTTTCAACCAGAAACGTTTGGCATCTTCAGTTTTCATTTTCAAGGAAAAAAGGATAGAAGAATCTGGGGAATTTAGTTCGCGCGCGATCCAAAGGGGGAAAGTTTAAGCTTTTTCACGACCGATCGAGCCATCCTCGTTCGAAACTCCGAAAGTTCGCTCGGAATTCCGTTTAATTAATTACCCTCGCCAACCGATAGTAACCACGATCACGGCAAACCTTTTAGCGCGAAGTTAAAAGATCTTCTCTACAGCGCAAACGAGCTTAAAATGCCCATGATCCTTGTCGACAAAATAGAAGTCGTCGAAGAAATTTTGTTTGTCCCTTGTCGAAAATACAAATTTTTTCCTACTTTTTTCTTTCTCGAAGAGAGAGAGAGATACGCGACTCTCTTGAAGATGAATTCTCTCTGAAGAAAGAAATTGGCCTTCTTCGAGGAGGAGGATTTTTTTTCGAAACGAAATTTACAAACAGCGTTTGCACCCCGTGGAATAGGGAGGGGAGTAGCGTGCGCGATTCGCAGGAAAGGGAGACGCGAGGGAGAGAGGGGGTTTGGTACAACGGATCGGCTTAACATCCGAGGCGCCGATGTTGACTAACTGGGCTAACAACGTCGCGGCGTTTGCCACCGGAACGTTTGCCAGTCGGCACGTGGCATGGCCTCTCCGTGGCTGTCTAGTCGATTAGCCGAGCTTACGTTTATTCCCGCCTCGTTTGTTGCTCCTTTCGCCTTCCCTTCTATTTGCTTTAAATTAACCTCCCTTCCGTTGTCTTTTCCTTCCGATCGCTTCCCCTCTCCTCCCAATTCTCCATTCTTCCTCCACTCAACCAACAAATTTATGGATTAACGAGAGATTTATAGTATTATCGTATCATTTCTCGACTTCTTTTTCTCCTTATCTCCGTTATCTGTTATCTGTGTCTTTTATTATATCGGTCATCAAATTTCAATCGCTTCTCTGCCGATCTTCCTCGGTAGATCTTTTCTTTCTTTCTTTTCTTCTATTTCCTCCCCCCGCGATCATTCGATCTCGATGAGAGAAGCGTCAGAGTTTCCAGCAAGGAGGAAGAGAGATGGAAGAGAGATGATGCGAATAGGGGCGTCGCGACGCGTGCATACGTAGAGCGTGCCCTCGTACGCTTACGTGCACGCGGAACCTTACGCACAAAGTGAATCTCGGATTACCGGTCTCTGGGGCTCGTGGAAACCCTACACCACCGGTTGGTGGTAAAAACAGAGGAGCGCGCGTCTGGGGACGCGTGGACGNGGGAGCGAGATGGGCAAGGAGGGAAGAAGGAGGGAGGGAGAGGGATGAAGATCGGGAGGTTTGATGGAAGTCTGGTATCCGCGGTTCGTGTTTCGACCGACGCACATCATCGTCGTTGCACTGTATTAATGGGGCCGTAATAGCCTATTTGTGATCGCTAATAGTCGAAGCCCCTTCTTCCCTCCGTCGTGGTACGCTCCCTCGGGAAATCTGGACGGTACCCCCGGCAAAATGGATCGGTGCTCTTCAATGTTCGATCAGCATCGAAGTGCGATTTTTTTTCTCACCCCTTGCATCCTTCTTTCCAAGGCTTCGCTTCGAATGCTCGCAATGCTCACGGGCATCGGCGAGCATCGTTATTTCGTGCTTGTTAACCCCCTTAACCGGTTACGCGCGGATCGAAGCGAATATGGGTGGATAATTAAATAGGTCGTTTCTACGAATTATTATTATTATTATTATTTTTAAGAAATATTTCATCTAGAATTTTGTAAAATCTTTAGAAATTCATAAGAATGAACTTTAATCGAACGAGCAAGAAATTTATTGTTAAAATATCGAATGAGGATGAAATTTTCGAGTTAGAGGAAATTCAATTTTTTTTTTT
>NW_006264009.1:31300-34456 GCF_000469605.1 Apis dorsata
GAGACGATTCATAAGGATTTAATTCCCCTGCTTAAACTTGCAAGAATTTGAGAATCGTCGCTCTTATTTCATTACGCGTATCCATCCAAGGGACAATTAAAGGAACAGTTGAAAGAAAGAGCAGTACGCAATGGTCGGTTATCAAAGAAATTTAAGTTAACCGACTCGTAAAAATTTTAACCGTTGAATATTCGAGAATTCTCGAGAAGCTACAATAAATAATTTTACTTTCAAAAAATTTATACCTATATTTTACTTTGCCCGGTCTTTATGACCAAAACGGAAGGGAAACGAAAACGAAATTATAACTTTCGTTCAAAGTTTCGCTTTATGGAAGGTCCGGTCGTGTAATTATATTACAAAGCGCACTGTTCGAGCATAACAATAAAACAATATAAGAAGACGAAAAATTTATGGAATGCATTTCGAGCGATAAAACTCGAGGGATTAAATTATTTTAAGATATTTTATATCCCGATATCCCGACGATAATTATTTCCACCATTGTTTTGAGAAGAGAGTACGTGCGATGCGCGATTGAACTTCCTTCCGAGGAGAGAGGGGGAGGAAGCAGTGAACGCAATCCACGTTCGAAAGTCGATCACCAGTTTGGAATGGAGGACAGGGAAGAAAGGCTGAGCGAGCCGGTTTCGCTTTGTTCGTGGAAAATCTTTCGCGTCCGGCGGAATTCCTTGGACAATGGGAACAGGAAAAGAAGCGGAAAAGAAATCGAGAGGCAGGTAGGGAAAGATGGACGACCGCTGCAATCGTGTCTATGGACGGACAGGACCGATCAAAAACTCGTTAGTCCCGGTTTGGCTTCAAGGATAATAAATGTGGGAACGCGGATTGCTCCCTAGGAACACCCACTTCTTCCACCTTTATTCCGATCCCTCTTCCTGCCTCCCGGTATTACGCGATTTAAGGTCTTCCCTCGAACCGGAACAAGACGCATTTAAACTGGACGAATCTTTTCTTTTTTTTTTTTTTTTTACGTGAAAAAGCGTTTGATCTTCGATTCGAGTTTAAAGGAAATTATGAGATATGGATTTCCAGCGAGTAGGTTAGTCGATGTTCAAGAGGATGTTTGGGAAGGAAGGAAAAAAAAGAAAAGAGATTAATTTTTGTCACATTATTTATTTTCATCTTGTTGAGAAGAATTACATTTCTTAATTGTGAGAACGCGGAAAGTTATTTGGTTTATCGTGAAAAAGAAGAAAAGAAAAGAAAGATCGCATTCTTGAGAAACAAATTATTATATGATCTTTTCTCACTAATCTAAGTGGAAAATATTGATATTCTGACAAAATTCGTGGTAGGCCTGTAACGTGGCAGGTGACTGTCCACAATCAATTTCTTATTGAACGATCTGTATCTCGATTCCCGCGAGTATTACGCTGCAGAATTACGTGAATGGGCCACGGGATCCGAGGTCTCTGCGGGGGTTCTGCCGAAAAATCGGTCATCGTTTGGAAGAAAAAAAAAAAAAAAAAAAAGACGTCAATCCAGTTACACTCGACATTCGTTCAATTTCAATTCCTCGGGACAAATTTGATATCTTTCTTGCTCAGAGAAAAGAATTCGTATCCAAAGGAACATCGGACAAATGTATCGAAATCTCGAAAGAATCTTTATTTGCATAATTGTCCCGATATATTAATACATCCGTCCCGAAAATTCATCGTCGTTTAAATCTTATCCCATAATTCGTTCTTGCGTATATAATGTATATATAATAATATCCTCGAAATGCAAATTTGGAGGAAAATTTCTGGAACCAGCTGCGTGACACTGGAAGAAGCGGTGCGCGTTGGGGCTGACTCCCGTGGGGCTGATTCGAGATGATGACCGGCAGGATCGGTCCGCCGCGGAATCCACTCGAGGAGGATTCCGATTCAGGATTCCGTCCCAGCTGAACATGACTTTTTCCTTCGTGGCGATTCTATCTGCTCCCGCGCGATCAATCACTATCAATGGCGTTGGTTGTCGCCGTGGGTGGAGGGATTTGTTCGTTCACGGGCTGGGATTCCGCCCGCTCGAGTATAATAAGCGTAATAAGAGAGGCGGACGGTGGCGGTGGCTGTGGCGAAGTCGATCGAATTTACATTACGATGGATGGGGAGGAGGAGGGGTATTCGATGGATTCGAATCGGTAGTCCGACGACGAAAAGCGCGGCGCAGGCGAGATCCCCGATAAAAGATCCCCGGGGACGATAATCCACGGCGGAGGATTAACACCAGCGAGGATCCATCCGAGGAATCCAATTAACATCAAAACGTTGGACGACAAATGTCTTTTCCCTCCCCGATCGATCAGAAACGGGAGAAAGGAGGCGTGTAACGCCTCCTCGGTCGAGGCGAAAGTGCTTAACCTACCTACCTACCTACCTACCTACCTACCTATCTATCTGTCTATACACACGCACACGCGCGTGCTCTCGATGGGGAAAAAAATTGCACGAGATCGCGAGTGATTCGATCGACGAAGATCGCCGATAATACCCTCTCTCTAACCCCTGAAACGCGGTGTGCGCGACCGCCGGATCCTCGGTCGGGGTAATTCATTGACTTAGCAAAGTCGGTGACTTTCACCGGTGATTTACACGAACGCCTCATAAGCGGCTTGCCTCAGTTTCAAATTCCCTCTCTCGCTCTCCCTCCCTCCCTCTCTTCGTCAATGAACTTTGTCTTACGAGAACTGGTTGGAGAACGGAAAGGGACGGAAGGCGTGCTACTAGAAGCCGAGGGATGAAAAGGAGTTGGAAAGGAGATGGAAAGGAAGAGGAGAGGGGGGAGGGAGAAAGAAATCGGGAGCGAGAAAGAGAGAGGGGAAAGGTCGGAGAACGTAGCAAAGGTTATTTGCACCGAGTTGTCTTTTTTCCAGCGCTTTTTGTTCGAACCGTTTGTCGAACGGCTCAGCCGGCTGATCTTCGGGATGATGAGCATGAACTACATTCTATATAAAACCTGGGAGTACTTTAAGCCTCGTACGAATGCGCTTTCGCGGTGTGCCACGCGGGACGCCGAGCCATCGATCGCTTAACGAGAATCGCCCTTCGTTGATTGTGTATGTCCGAAGATTTCCGGCAGCAGAAAGGGGGGAGGAGGGAGAGAAGGGGGCTGATCGTCACGCCTCGAAATCCGTTGTTATCCTTC
>NW_006264009.1:34527-36578 GCF_000469605.1 Apis dorsata
CACCGGGACGCACGGGATCGGGATCTTCACGCTTCTATTTAAATAGGAAATCTGAAAAAAAAGAGAGGACAGAGTTTCGATTCGAGAATCGTGCTTGTGTTAGTTTTTTCGAGTGAGAATTGTGTCTTGGATGGGGATATCTGGATCTACGAAACCAAGCGAAGAAAAGTAGTTTAGCGCACGAGTGCGGTTTCTTCATTTTTTTCCCCCTTTAATTTCTTTTACAATTTCACAAATTTAGTAGAGGAAAGATTCAAAAGATTCGAAATCTTCGTTGCGCGAAGAGTTGACAGAGTTTTGGATAATCGCGGAAAATTGCGATCAAAAGTTCGCGAATTTTATCGTGAAACGTAGGACGTTTCCAAAATTTTGAGAGGATACGAATGACTTTGAATCGCGGACGAAGGGATCCTGTCTTTCCTTGAATTAATTAACGTATTCTTTAAACGGGGGATCAGACAAACTACGAGATAATTCCTCGTTTTTTTACTCCTCTTTTCGATCGATGGCGCGTGCAATAATCTTTAAGTGCTGCGTTACGCTAATTAAATCGACGAGATGGAGTGCAAGGGATAACAAAGTGAAAGGGAAAGATGATACACGATGATAAGTGGACGATGAAAAATGTTCCAATTCCGGTTTCCGTTTTCCATTTAGGGGATGAATTTTGATTTTTCTCGACGAAACCCGACCGAAGCGACGTTCGACGACGTTCGAAGCTTAAGCTTCAAAACTGTTAGCGAGATTTGTATATCGACGTTTTATTTATTAAGAATATATATATACATAAAACAACATTATATATGGAATAACACTATCTCTCGCGTGCGATCGATTAATTAAACGCATCGATATAAACTTTTTTACCTTAATTCCTTAATAATAATACCCACTCCTTGCTTCCTTACGATATTGACGCAATTAAGTATACCCACTTCTCGACGATTTCAAAAGAGCATTTCAATTCGAACAATTTACGCAAGAGAGAGAGAGAGAGAGAAAGAGAGAGAGAGAGGGCACGATTATAATTATCAGTTCTTTTTTTTCTCGGTCGATTGAAAGCGATCACGTTCGATCAACCATAATTTCTTCCATTCTTCACGCCACGTAAGGCTTCCGTAATAACATCGGCACGCTCAACGTAGAAACCATTTAGGTTGGATGTGAAGAAGCGTGGAACGGGGAACGAATCGCGAAGAAATGGAAATCTTTGTCCCCGCCCGTCAAAACACACCGGTTTCCCTCCCCTCCCCCTCCCCCTCCNGCGGCGAGCCGCGCCGACAAGTCAATTGGTCAATGAGGAAAATTGGCTAAGAATTCATGAATGGGCCGGCGTGAATAAAGTGGCTGCATGTTAGTATAGGTTTATGGAAGCAAGCCGGTTTTAGCTACGCTAATAGCATAGTAATGCTGGCTGATCTTTTCGAAATCCCGTAAGAGCATTAACCGCTCGCACGTGAGCAAGTTAAATTGCTATGTTGTGGGTATACGCCCAGCTATGTAGCTATCACCTGGCTACAGGGCGTAACGAAAGGAGGAGGAGGAGGAGGAGGAGGAGGAAGTGGAGGAGGAGGAGGGTATGGCAGCCGACAGGATCGACGTTTCGAGAAAAAAGATAAACTGGCTCGCGCGAATACGGGATCTCCTTTTCCGTCCCCTCTACGTTAACGAGATTACAGAACTCGCGAGCGTTTCGACAATACAAAAAAAAAAAGAGGCGTCAAAGAAGAGGTGTCGCGAACACGAAGCTCGATGAACGTTGCCGACCGACCAGCTTATCGCCTTCCACGCATAACGTACATCTTACCTGAACGAGATTCATTATTCGTCGCGTGAACAAAAATTCCTCCTCTCCGACTGAATCATCATCCCGACCCGCGACGAGACATTTCAACTCAACGAGTTGAAATTCTCGTAAAATTAGACGCTTGAAATAATTGATTGCCTCCGGCGTCGAGAAATCGATCGAGTCTCGATCAAAGTCTTGATCGAATCATTCTCGAGGAAAGTAAAAATATATATATATATACGTGATCGTCTCATGGGAGAAT
>NW_006264009.1:36794-37083 GCF_000469605.1 Apis dorsata
GACGGACTGTACGTAACGTGGTGGTGAGGAAACGTTGCCATCGCGGCTGGTTAGGTTGGTTGGCGCGGCCCGTACCGATTGGCTCCCCACCACTTCGATACGGCCTCGATGCCACATCCCCAGCCACGCCAACTTTCCACGAGCAGACGCTGTTCGGCTTTCCTCGACGATTGTGCTCTCATTTCCACTTTGCCCGATCGTAGCTTCGTTTCTCCCTCGACTACCCTTACTCCTTTCCCAACCGAGCCACCGTCTCGCCCTCGCGTTCTCTTTCCCATTCTCTCCACCT
>NW_006264009.1:37646-41310 GCF_000469605.1 Apis dorsata
TGTTTAGTCCACGGAGAACGTCCGTTTCGTTTCGTCCGCGATCTCTTGCTTCTTCTATACTCTCCGCTTGGAAAAATATTTCGCGAGTGTCTCAGATTCTGTCTCTTGGTCCGTGGATAGTGAATATTCGCGCGTTCGTCGTTCGACGAGGACGTTGGAAATTTTCTTTCGGACGAGGAAGGAAGAAAGTCGATGAAGAAAGTTTTTTCGAGAGACGTCGATTTCTTCTTTTCCTCTTGGGGAGGATAAAAAGATACGCGTCGAGGGCTACGTATCGTGCACGAATTCGTACGAGACACGTTACAAGTCACCAAGAATCACCAAGTACGCGGCTATCGATCGGATGTTTATTCGTTTCGTAACAGTGACTGGGCTTCCCTTTACGAGTACATCGTAATTTGCGAGGTATAGCTTTGCCTCGCAAGGTGAACCACGATAATTCACCTAATGCGAATAGTCTGTCGAAACTGAAGTAAGTCGTATTTCCTTCTCTTTCTCTTGTTCTTTCTTCTTTTTTTTCTTTTCTTTTTTTTCAATAAACGCTAGTCGTAAGTAAGTTTGACGTGATCCGATTTCCTGAGTTCGAGAAATAATCGTGAAAATCTCGAAGATAGTTTTCATCAATTTTTATACGAAGGTCGGGGGAAGAATTATCCGTACGATTACTTCTCGCGGTAAATGGGGGTGGGAGGGGGCGGGGAAAAAAAAAAGGAAAAAAAAGCGACGAGCGACGCAGGGGGTCGCAGGGTTTGGGGAAAAGCCCGACCAACGGAATCAACCAAATTCGGACGCTGCGGTGCGCGAAAACCTCGAAAACGGCGGCATTTAATCGGCGAGGCGTACGCCGAGCTTTCATTCAACCAAAGAGAGAATATAAATCCGTGACGAATGTCCTGCAATATTCCCAAACAGCGAGAGAACTTTTTTTTTCTTTTTTTCTTTTTTTCAATTCGCGAGAAAAGACTCGGGGGAAAATTATCGGACCGTCTTACGAATACGACTTCGTAACGCGTTGCAACTTCTAACGCTTCGTTCTTTTCTTTTCCTTTTTTTTTTTTTTTTTACACTTATTTGTATTGTACACAACATATATAACGTGCGTGTAATACGTAACGATATTGTCGCGACAAATGTATTATTTCGTGGAAAGCTTAGCAACGTTGTTGAAAAAAAATATCGCGAAAAGAATATCGAATCACGGCCGGTTTCGTGAAACCAACAGTTATAATTTACGATTACTCGTTTTTTTATGGAATAATAAAAAAAGGAAAAAAAAGGAAAAAAGGAGAGAAAGGAAGTTGCGAACGTTGCGTCACAACGTTTTATTAATTACATCCGGTATCGAGAGTGCGGATAGTCGAATCCTCGTTGTCGATTCCCAGTTAAATAACCACGAAACGTCTATGTGAAAAATTTAATCCGCTCGCATTTTTTCCCTCCCTCGTCTCACTGTTTTATTAAGCGACTCGTGAATCGCGTTCACTTGAAACAAGTAGGTGTAACTTCTCGTTCGTTTTGGATTTTTGAAACTTTCCGAATTCGAGAGTATATATAACGACACGAATCGACGATAGGATTTATTTGTTCGAATAACAAATGTGCAAATTCGAACACATCCAACTTGCGTATCCATTTCTTGAACTTTTGGCACGATCGTCGAAGAAAATGATCGCTACTATAATACGATTGTAAAGTTGTCCAAGAATATTGGAGATTCACGATTCAAGAGTGATATAATTTGACCATTGAAAGACGAGATTCGCGTGATAAACGATCCGACAATTTAATCGAATACAAATTTGTATTCAACTGACGAAACTCTTATATTCTCTTGAGAACTTGAGATCGTAACAACACCACATCGACGGTCGGCCATCGAAGGAAATTTCGTTAAACTCCACGTGCAAGAAACCTCCTGTTCAACAAATCCAAACACGACACGATTCCTCGAGTTGCAATGAAATTTCTTTGTTTCAAAACGATACGAAACTTGAACCATCACCGTGTCGCGAACACGAAAACTCGTCACAAGGATTCGATCGTGCAACGACACCAGCCGCGGTTATCGGAAGGAAATTTCGCACGAGCGTCTGCCGCGATTCCAGAGGACGATTCCGTGGCCCGAAACGTTTGACCGTGGTAGAGTGTCGGGAGAGTTGGCCAGCAGGATTTCCACGGAAATAATCTGCTTACGGTAATCTTCTTGGCTTGCCTCCCTCCCTGTTAAGGTCCGCCTTCCACGAGGAGGACCTTCTCTTCCCCGTGTATACGCGGTGCAGCGTCCTCGCGGAGAACTCGTTTCGAATCCGGGTTTTTTGGCGGGTCCCCCGCCAAAAATCGTGCTCTTCCGTTTTTTCCTCGATTTCTCGATCGCGAGAATCGAGGAAAGTCTAAGAGAGAAAAATCGCCCGTTTTTCGAGAAGAGGACGTTTTGGTATTCGATTTGGAGAAAGATTTCAAAGATTGAAAGAGTAAGAATCAAGAGGAGAAATATTTGTTCTTGAAGAAGAAGAGTCGATCGAGTCGATCATCGTTAATTGCGATTTTTGTCACGCGCGATGTAAGTTTCCTCTCGTCGAGGAAGAATTGGAAGAGAGACGAGGGTAACGTTGATCTACACGAACGAAAAAATCTTCTTAAAATTCGAAGGAATCGGTAAGTTTGGCCGATCGTGGAGAAAGGAAGAATGAAAATGGAAGAGGAAGAAAGGAAAAGAAGGGCTGATCCCCCCCTCGAGGAAAGGAGGATAGAAAGCAACCCCGTTTGGAATCTTTTTTTCTTTCGATCGAGAATAAAACCAATCCAAGTGAGAGAAAGAATCTCGAAGATGGTAGTAACACACACACACACACACATATATATATCATGGCATTTCCACGGGAATTAAGTTTTACGCTCAATGAACGCGCAACAACAGCGTCCTTCGGGCTAAATTGCATTCAATACCACGTCTCTACGAAGAAGAAACGTGGCTACGCGGAGATGGAAGACCGCACCACCTCTTCTCGAAGGTATTCAACCAGACGCTCGCGGACAAGTTTTTTATTCCCTCTCTCGTTTCGACGACACCGGGACGCGATCTTTTCTCTTCCCTCCCGTCGAGTCCTCCTCCTCCCCTGAAGGGANCGATTTCTGGAAAGTCGCGACGCGACGCTCCGCTCCCGACACCTCGTGACGCGATTGCAACGGTACCACCCAAGGGGTGGGAAACACCCAAAGGGGGAAGAGATTTTTGCAATAACGATCGCGGTCGGAGGTAACGAGCGATGGTTGAAATGCATATTTGGTAAAATCGGTTAATACCCGGGGTAAGTACTTTGCTGGCTTTTTCTGGAACCCCATCGCCGCGTCCGCCCCCTCTTCACGCACAGACTGGCACGACACGGTGGTGCTACACGGTGGTGCAGCACTGCGGTCCATTGTGGACGCCCGTAGCGAGCGAGTGCTCTTCAGGAACAATGCGGTTGTGTGCAAACACTCGTGGAAACAATGCGGACGGAACTTAACTTTCCGCGATAGCTGGAGCTTGCCTCCTTGTACCGTATACACTACTCGGTGCAAATTGTGCTCCCAGACCACGGTTGAGCATTACGTACAACATATTTCCTTCCTCGCGAGAAATCGTGGAATATATCGTCCAATCGTTCGATATATATATATATAT
>NW_006264009.1:42636-47521 GCF_000469605.1 Apis dorsata
GGGCATTTTGTCCACACTTGGCCGCCTGTAACAAGTGCATTGTCCCGAACTGCACAAAGATAAAGAGACTTCTGGCCGGCAGAGGCGGAGGCGCGAGAGGATTCTCGAGCAACCCTCCTCTCTCTCCGCTCCCCCTTCGGAGTTTCCACGATCTCGGTTTTAATATCACGACCGATATGTAAATAAGTGCGCAGGAGTTTGTAAGTGCAATAGAGAAAAATCGAATTTTCGAGACTTCGAGCGCGGGAGAAAAATTTTAAATGTTGTTTGTGGCGGTGGTTTTTAACGGGGCAAGTTTTCGGAGGAACGGAAGAAAGATCGGGAAGGAAGTGAACGAGACGGAAAATATTGGCAACGGATGATTGTTTGCACGTTTCTCAGCCCATACGTTTGGCCGGGTTGTAACGAGTGCTTTGTGGCTAGTGTAAAGCGCAGGAGTGCACAAAAGTAGAGATTCGCGCCTGACTTACTTCACGAGGACCCTCGAAAAGCAGCCGCCCTTTCTTCGCTGGCCTTCTTTTCATAGTGAGCCAAATTTTAATATAGCGTGGCTGGAAAGAGGCGCGTCACGGGGAAGCTCGCGCTTTATGGATTCTCTTTCATCGGGCTGAAACTTCATTTCGAAGGAGGGATCCCCGGCAAAGAACGTAATTAAACCGGAAAAGTTACCGCGGTTATATTGTTTCCAACTTATCCACGCTCCACGGACAATTTTGCATTTCTCTGTTTTTCGATACGGAAAAGTATGGCGTAAGTAATCCGTAACGTTTTAAACGATAATCGATCCGATCTTTGAAAAATCCTCCTCCTTTTTTTTACTTTCTTTCATCGAATACGTTCATTCGAACACGAGAGATTTTTGATTTCTCTTTCTTTCTCTCGATCAACTTGTTGTTGTTCAACTTTCGAATGACGAACGCAGCGGGTCACGATACATTCGCGACAGTCGTCGAGCGGATATTGGAAGGGTAACGCGGGTGTTCCATCCATATTTGCGCGAAGGAAGTTTCGCTCGAACGATCTCACGAGCACCCTTCGCACACCCCGTTGTTCCTTTCAACGACTTGTTGTTTCCGTCCCATCGAAACGGAAACAATGCTTTATTAAATCGGGTTTACCGATGCGAAATTTCATTTCGCGCGAAGAGATCTACGCGATATTAATAAAATCGAGAAATTGCTTCGAAATAGCTCGCCGTCATTCGCATACGCGAGTGTGTCGATCCTCCGATTATTTCCGGATCATCGGCCTTCTGCGCCGCCGATGTCGTCATCGCTCCATTGTTTTTCACGTCGCACATGTTAATTACCGGATGATTAGCTTACCTTAATCCGGAACACATGCGAGACGGCACCCCCTCCGCCCCCCTTCTTACGAAGGCAAATATTCCAGACAATATTCCGTTGGGCTGGACAGATGCGAGACGCGTTAAATGGGAGGGCGAGTAAAAAGAATTAATAAGCCTCTCGTTCGGTGGTGGCGCGAGGTGCGAGATCGAAAAAGCCTCGAGAAGGAGAGGAGGTGGAACGCGACCGATAGACCGGCCGTTCTTGACTTTGTAATCGGAGAGGATAAAACGACGGCTTAAGTAGCGTCGGCTAAATGTGAAACGGGAAGGCTACGACGTACCCCGAACACCGCCCTTCTCTTTTTCTATTCTTCTTTTCCTTTTTTTTTTTTCTTTCGAAGTCGCTCTCGGTTTTCGAGAGGAAACCACCTCGCGGGGTCAACGCGGGAGGAGGGGGGTTGAGAGCGCACCTTCGAAAAGAGTGGAGTCGTGTTGCATCCTCCTCTGGATTATCCTTGGCGCGGCCAGCTGCCAACCGCGTCGCATCTTATTTCCATCTTCCGCGATCGGTTTCGATATTATCGTCTATATATATATACATTCAAAGTATATTTGGGAAAGTTTCCATTACATACAACATCCACTACTTTCGCTTACAAAACGAGACGATAGTTAACTCCTCTCCCCTCCCCTTCCCTCTTCGAGCCGCCTCTCATATATATATATAATCGGTGAGGAGTGTAATTGAAAAGTTTTACGTAATACGAGGCGAGGTTTGAATATATCAAACGCGGAAACGATCGATATTAAATTGAATACTCACCGTGAAAATTCATGCGCGTCCGCGTCGTGATGTCGCGAGTGTCGGGGCGAACGACATTAACCCCCCACAAAGGGGGAGAGTATGGGGAGGGAAGAGGGAGGGTTTGCAATTAGCCTGTTGCGAATACGTGGAATGTGAATTTTGAATTTCAGAAGCAGCGGATAGTTCCTAGGGGCGGAGGCGGTTCACGTGGAATCGGCCGCGAGGCGGGGGGGCGGTCGAGGTGGTGGGGGCAGAGGGAGTACTGATGTGGCCGAACAGCCTCGGCGGTACTTCCGGCTGCAGCGGGGGCGCCGGCGCCACCGATCTCGGGGGCCTCGCCGCCTCCACCACCTCGGCCTCTGATCTCTTCGGGCCCGCCGCTTTCGGGGCGTCCGCGGCCGGGCCCTACGGCGCCCTCAAGACCAACCCTTACGTCAGCGCCCTCGGTATGCCGCCCATCGAGGCCCTCCACTCGACCATCGGATATCCAGGGTGTACTCCCGCCGGTGAGTCCTACTACTGTGAGTGCCCCCTCATTGCATACTATTTTTTCTAGATTCTATAGACTCTAGTCTCTATCTCTTTTCTTCTTCTTCTTTTTTTTTCTTTTTTTTTTTTTTTTATTCTTTATTCAGAAGTTTCTTAAGGATAAGGTTAAGAGAGGAAGGTTAAAGAAGGAAGGAAGGAAGGAAGGAAGGGAGGGAGGGAGGGAGGGAGGGAGGGATTGAGAAAGAGAAAAGGGAAGAAAAGGATTCGGGGTGTTTTCTGTTAAAGGTAATCCAAGAAAGCAGCGAAGGGAACGGACGACTTTCACCCGGGCGCAATTGGACGTTCTCGAGGGTTTGTTCTCGAAGACCAAATACCCGGATATATTTATGCGGGAGGAAGTGGCGATGAAGATCAATTTACCGGAGTCGAGAGTGCAGGTACGTGGAAGTAGCGAAGGAAGCGGCAAAGGAAGCGGCATGTTCCCTCTTCCACCACGGTGGTGGTGAACGAAACGGGGGAACGGAACGATACACCGGCATCGGGCCGGCCGGTGTTTCGTTACGACCGAGAGGGGTAGTCATGCACTGTCGGCATGCGGATAGTCGCCACGACCCGTAGACGTAGGAGCATCGATTTATTGGATGCCCGTGGATAGCGTGGGTGTTAACCAAGTTAGTAGTTCGCCCTACTATAAGTGTCGCTCGTATTCCCTTGTTAAAAAAAAAAAAAAAAAAAATTTCGAACGAATTCCACCGCTGCCCCCTCCTCCTCGAACGCTACGTTCCGGGATGTTTCGGTCGCTTTGAACGATCGAGAAAAGGGAAATTTCCGTGACAAAAATGGTTGAATGGCGAACGCAACGATTCATGGAATTGTTAACTCACCACGGTGGTGTCACGAACGAATTCGTGTCGTCCGAATCGACTTTCGAAGCCAACAGGCACCGAAAACGTGTCCATGCATATTCCACCCTCATCACGGGCGGAAAGGGCGCGCCGCATCCGCAATTGCGGGCCAACGCACCTGGCCCCAGCCCCGTAAATGAATTGAATGGGTCCAACCAGGCCCATAGTCTTCCGCACGTTCGTCGCCGACTGCAAAACCGGAGCCTTCTCCTCTCCGGCTCCGGTTTTCTCTCTGACCCCTGCGCGATTTTTCAATCGAACGGAGCAACCGGTCAACGCGGATCGAACCACCAATTGTCGACTACTTTCGACTCAACTCCGAACACGAATCTTTATTATTATTTTTCCTTCGTTCGTTCGTTCTTCTTCTTCTTCTTTCATAACATTCGATCGGAATAAGTGGTATCATATCGATATTTGGAGGCGACGAGAAAAAGGAAAAGTGTTTAACGTTAAATATGGAGAGTTAAAAGTGGAGAATTCGTATAGAGTTTATAGAAACATACACCGGGGAGCAGTTTCAGTGGAAGAACGCGGGTTGCTCGTGTCGTTCCCCAGAAAATCCGTAGAAACCCAAGCTCACCTCTCCGCTTCTAACATTGATCGCGCAGGGCTTCTCTAGGCTCCTCTCTCTCTCTCTCTCTCTCTCTTTCTTTCCTTCTCTCCCTCTCCTCCTTGTCCTCACCTCCCCCTCTCCCACCCTTCTCTTTATCTCTCGTTCTCTCTCACCTCTTTATTCTCCCTCTTCGTTCTTCCAGCCGTTTCGTTCACCCGCCTCCTTCTTTAAAGGTCGTTCTCGCGTTCTGGAAATCTAGGAGGGCGAACGACGGATCGAAGGACGAGTCTGTCGCATACTTGGACACGAAAATAGCTGATAGTCATCTGTAATCGAAGTAAAATCATTCGTCGGTTATGTAATAATCTTTAATATCGTCTTTTCTTCGAAACCGATATTTCGGTAATCAACTCATCGATGATACTTACTATTTTTAATTAATATTGGCGCGGTGAACGAGAAGAAGTTGGTATATATATATATGTATATCATATCCAAGTTTGAACGAATAATCGAAAGTTAGGGAAATTAGAGCATTAACGGAAGTTTGTTCACACGTCAACGTGTTTACTTTTCGTCATTATACCGGAGGGCACGTACGATACGCCAGATTTCCGCTCGTGTTATCGAAGCCTTCATTGGTAATTGATAGTTACGTCGGTGCTACATTCCCTTATAATTGGCTATTACGTCAGCTTTGTAAAAGCTTTGTACATCATTTCGTGCTCGTTTCCTAGTGAGACATCCCCTATATGTACTTTATTGCGTTTCGATGTAAAAATATATATTTATAAAAGCTGTTTTCAATCATGTGCTAAAAAAGAGAGAGAGAGAGAGAGAGA
>NW_006264009.1:47676-51853 GCF_000469605.1 Apis dorsata
ATGTTCCGAAATGTTTTATATTTATCGCATAAATTACATGTGCTAATGTGTGGGTAATTTGTAGGTATGGTTCAAAAATCGCAGAGCCAAATGCAGACAACAGCAAAAGCAACAACAGCAACAACAGGACAAAGCTCCAAGATCCAAGAAGCCTTCGGGAAATCCTAGCAATAATCCGCCCTCTGGAAAAAGTCCTTCGATAGCTACCACACCCACGCCTGCAGCGGCTGTACCAGCCACGACACCTCTGTAAATATCGTTTACATTAATACCTTTATCTTACTTTTTCCGAGTTAAAGCTCGAAATACGCTCGAATAAATTTAGAAAAAACAAATAAATTTAGAAAAAATAAATAAATTTAGAAAAAATAAATAAATTTAGAAAAAAATTTAAGCGATAAGAATCGAGCAAATTCATCTATAACTCCAATTCTTCTTTTTCTATGGTATATCTAAAATAACTAACATTGGAAATTTTATTGTGAACAACTCTGAATGAATATTAGCTTTATATATTTTTTATAATTTTAATTTGTTTAGAAGCGGAGGTACAGGTGGTTCTGCTGCTAGTTCTCCGGCTCTCCTGAGGGATTCTCCGCAATACAAACCAGCAGGAAGTGCAACCAGTTTGCTCTTGGCTGCCAGTACAACCCCACCAAGTGTAAGTTATCGACCAAGACCTTACAGTCTTATTACGAAGATCTTTTACCCTCGGTGGATAAAGAGTTTTCGAACAATGATCTTTTTTAGTTAGGGGGAACGGTGTACAGTAGTGGTGGCAGTAGCAGTAGTATTTGGAGCCCGGCTGTCACGGAGAGCGGTGGTGGATTTCCTAGTGACCATCAGAGGTTAGCATGGACAACAACCACCTCTCAACAGCAATGCTACCAAAATTATTCTTCTTATTATACCAACATGGACTATCTCTCCCCTGCCACGCATCAATTAAACGTTGTGGTAAGCCTGGATTCCTTTCATATTTAGAAACTCGTTATTTATATCGGTCGTAACCTCGTATCGGGTGTAACCTCGTTGAATTATTCTTAGGATGGAGGAGGCAGTAGTTTAGATAATACATGGAGTAAAACGAGGGACGAGAGCGCTTCGTCCTGGTTTTATAACAGCGCCGGGTGGGGCGATCGCAAGTGAATATCAAAGTCGCCAATTGATGGAGATATCAAGGCTACATATCATCGACAATAGTTAAGCGGACTTTGAAAAATCGATGGCAGATTGTTACAATGCGAAATATGGCCAAAGACAGTCCTCTTAATTTTAAACATATCGTTGATTCGTTGGGTCTCGATGTTTTATGGTATGACCCGATGAAACGAGAGTGCCATACCCATTCTCTTCTCAAAAGGATTCGCAAAGTTGAAATTTAAATCGAGAATAATGCGATTGAATGCGATGGAACGAAAAGAAGCGAGAAACGAATTATTCGTTTAAAATTAGCTATTTCGATTTAATAATTTTCTCCTTTAATCAGGTTCATCTTTTAATTTTTACGTATCTGATTTATCGTCTCCTCATGTTAAAATGTGCAATTTCATAATAATTTTGACTGCAAATACGAGATATTCCTTTCCTCTGGATGTATGTTCGGTTGTTACTATACAATCCTAGTCATCTCGTAAAGTAATAAATATCCATAAAAATATTTTGAAGATTAAAATCGTATTAAGAAGAGGGAATGGAGCGATTTACATTATTTCATCTTTTCTTCCCGCTTACGGTTAGTGTTATATACATGTGATACCGTTTATATACATATGAGAATGCATCTGGTGAACGTATCCTATTGTGCGAGTCACGAATTTTCTAATTCTGCACTGTGCCAAAGGTAATCGTTTTGCGAAAGGACCGAACCTTTCGATGTCGATCAAGGCCTCTGATGTATATAATATAAATAGCCTTGTGTCCTTCAGAGGAATTAACGTAGTTAGATAGAATTTTGCAGGAAATAACGATAAAATAAGGTAGACCCTTCGTTAAAAGATTTCTCAGCAGAGGTTATGTATGTATATGTTCGTGTACGAATACTACGTCATATACTATGTACATAAGTTATATATAAATATATACATATATATATATAGAAAGACACGCTGATCTGTCTGTGTACATATGTACCATTTTTCTGAAATATAATTATGAATTGATAGGGAGATCGTCGTTATCCGAAGATTACTATTATTTTCATTCTAACACATCCGTAATCTAAATCATTGTGGGGTTTTAATTCATTTCATCTTGGATATTATACTGTATTGTAAATAAAATATTCTCGAACATGCTCACGATAGAGTGCCGCTAGAGAGTTGAAATTTATATTTTACGATTTTACGATCCTTTTGATCAAAGCCAGTATAAGAAACGAAACTTTTCTTCGAGAATTCCCACAAATACGAAAGTTGATGTACGGATTAAAAAAAAAAAAAAACAATATGTAAAGTGATAAAAAAAAGTATATAGTGAATGTAGGGATGTAAGTATATGATCGTTTAGATTGTTATTATAAATAATATTGACGACAATTATGATTAATTATGAGGGAGACAACGACGTACGTGTAATAAAATGTATGAGATAATATATCGAATTTGAATTGTAATCATCGTCAATTTCTTCAATTTGAGCAATATCCGAAATTCCTAAAAAAAAATCTGATTCACGCGATACGAAATCTACGATACGATTCTTTGATCGAAATTTTTTTAATTTAAAATAACGCGCGCTAATCGTGGACGAGAATCATTTTCGTATGTGTCGGTAACTCGTATTGCGCGTCAGTTTAAGGTGCCATCTGGTGGTAAGAGCGTAATTCAGGGCATCGGCCGTGAACCCCGTGAGTAGGGGTCGCTAGGACGCGGCGTGGGTTAGTGGCCCTCAGTATCGCGCGTCGTTTCGTGGTGTTCGGTTCGTTCGTTTTGTTTCGTGTAGTGTGTTCGTTCGCAAGCAAGCTTTATACGGAAGAAAAATAGAATGACAGCGACGTGAAGATTCTGAAATACGGAACGGTCTTCCTGCTCAGTTCCTTCCCGAGTGAGTTTCGAACCGAACGTTTCTCCAATTCGAAGCCAACGAAAGGATGCGGCGTCTCGACGTAACTACGCTTCTGCTTTGCCTTCGTGAGTACCGTATATAATATAACGCACATAACGACGATTCGAAGGATTCTTTTCCAACCCTTTGGTTCATTCCCCAGTTACGTGCTGATGAATTACAAAAGGAGGACGGATCCGAGATGAAAGTGAGATACTATTTTAGATGGAAACGATTTCGTCTATCGTTCGAAATCGTTTATCCCTAGTCTTGTAACGGATCACCGTACTTCGTTCCTTTCTTCTTTTACCGGCTGCGCAATAATTACGGTTAACTTGATTGCCGCGAAACAAATGCATCAAATTTGTTTATTAATTCCCCTCCTACTCCAATTTTTTATTTTATCTCGAACGTACGAACGTGTAATTAATCCATCGAAATATTTTTATCATCGATCGAATCCTATAATTCTTATTCCAATTCTTAACCGTATTTTCATAATACGAGCAATAACAACATATACGTATCGTATTTCGTATAAACACGACGTGTTTCCATAATACGAGAGACGGTCGTAACTTGTTTTTCTTTTATCGAGGAAAGTAAGAATCGTTAACTACGGGCATCATTTGCGAACGTTCCCGTTTCAATGGCAACAAATTCCTGAGTCGAAAGATCAAAGAACGAAGCGGAGGCTCGGGCGGCGGAAGCGTATCGGAGTATTGGCTGAAAATCGAAAACGGACGTAAAGCCGTATCGATGGCCCTTTAACACTGTCGGCGAATTCTCGTCGGACCGGCCATTCGAAAAAGCGGCTTGTAGCTCCAATTTGCAGTCGACAGTAAGAATCAGCCCTGCCGATCTCTCTCACGTGCACCGTTGCGAAATTCGGGCTCACAGACTGAAGCGACGATGTGTTGTTGATAACGATGCCAATGTCTCTCTGATGTTGATGGTGGTAGTGGTGGAAGTGGTGGTATTAGTGGTGTCGTTGGCAGCGTGGTGGTAGTCGGGTGGATGCTGGCTACGGTATTTCTCCATCGTCCATGATGCCGGCCGGTAACCCACTGCTACCGCCTCTCTCTCTCTCTCTCTCTCTCTCTCTCTCTTTCTCTATCTTTCTCTCTCCCCC
>NW_006264009.1:52071-54620 GCF_000469605.1 Apis dorsata
TCGGAGAGAACCGGTTCGATAGCCATGCACACCTAGAAAGCGAATATACGCAGACTCGGCGGAAAAGGGGGGCCATATTACGTATCCACCTACCTAATATCGACGGTAACGTCGTATATGTGCGACTGCACGTGTAATTAGTAGCGATGGCTGTGAACTGGAATGGGATACCGCGTTAAGGCGGTGAACAGTGAAGAAGGCAAAGGGTTTCTTCGTCTGTACACATCGTTTGAAAAATGCCAAACTGGTTTATCGCGCTCGTATCTCTGTTTACGAGCCAATTCACGAGAAATCCATGCACTTTCTACTACTATTTTTTTTTTACTCCTTTCATTCGAATTGTACCAGATATAACTATCCATTTAAAGATAGCTTCGAAATTGATCTGCCAACTTGGAAACTTGGAAACCTCGATTCAACATTTTTGTTCGAGTCGAATTAAAATTCAAGAATCGAGTAGCGAAAGTTGGATCCGTTGGATCCAAAAATATCGCCGCAGTCCAAATAGAATCCTTCGAAGCATGGCGCATCGGGGGTTTGAATGTTGGGTAGACCAGTGGAAATTATTTCAGCAGGATGGATGCTTTTTCTGAGCGTGTGGAAGCCGGGCTACCGATAAAACCGTTCGTGTTCTTAAATAACGATCCAAGGCGGGTCGAGGCGAAGCAAGCTGGCGGCGAGGCGGCGTATAAACAGGATCTCGCGGAACTTTGATCGGTGTCTCGAATCGGGTTAGCCGCGTGGCAAGGTGAGACGAGACGGAGCAGAGGTAGGACGCGGCGCGATGCACACGGTGGTTCGTCGGTTGGTTGTCGATGGATGGGCCGCGTCACGAGCGTGAATCCCCCGCTTGGCCCCACTTTTCCTTTCTCTGCCTGTTGCCCCACCGGCCACTTGCCTATTCATCTTGGTCCGGTGCTCCTAATTACACGTCTCGGGTTACGGATGAGAACGAACGTCCCGCCGTTCGGAGACGTCCTGTGCCCTGAAAAGGGGTACCAGTACACTCGTGCTTTTTTCCACGCTCTCTTCCTCTCTCTCGCTCTCTCTCTCCACCATCGAGGGTCCTCTCCTCTCTCTCTCTCTCTCTCTCTCTCTTTCTCTCTCTCTCCGTCTGCGTCTTTTTTACACTGGTTGCCACTAAAGGCCCTTTGTCCGTGGCCCGGCGTGCGCGGTTATTTTATACTCCGAATGTTATTCAGCCTCGGAGTTACTTGAAACTCTTTCTCTCTCTCTCTCTCTCTCTCTCACTCGCTTTCGGTTTCTTTACCCGTGGCCGTGTATACACCTCTCTTTATCCACGGGCGCTGTTTCTCTTTCGTTCTAAAGTGTTTCTGAAACCGTGACGCCACGCGCAGTCGGTGAACGCGCGCGACGAAGAAGGTCGTTGGGAGCGGTTGGGAGGGGGGTCGGTGGTTGGTACTACTAAGAAAAATTGTATTAGCCCTTTGATCCCTTCGCCGGTGGAACGACTCGGAAGAGAGCGAATAAAAAACAGAGGCAGCGCGTAATGCAGCTATTTACGCATAAAGGGCGAGAACGACGCGCTTTTCTCCGGGGAACGGGCGACACACCGCGACAGGACGACCCCTTTTCGTTTCCAAAGTTTCCACCTTTCCCTCTTCCTTCCGAACACCATCGCTTTTCTAGACGTTCTCGCCTCATAAAGTTCACGAATTATATATTCTATCGAAGAGGGAATAGAATTGCTAGAAACGCGTAAACGCGTGCATTATTTCGTTCCTTTAAAATTCCTCACGGGCTTCCTTCGAGAAATTGTTCTCGTTCCTTAAATGTAAACGCTTGCAGCAATGGAAAATATTCGAACAACGTTCTTTATTAACGGAAACATCGAAGGAACACGTGAACGCGATAATCAGAGAGACGCAGCTAATTCGAAACGGGGAGATCGAAAACAACGCGAGCAAAAGAGGGGTCGTTAGTTTTCGGAGGATGTCATCGCGACAAATAGATAGCGTATCGTTGCTTGATAGCGGAATTTCCTGCGGCGTATATTTCGACAGGAAATGGCTCTTCTGCCGGTGCTTCTTTTCTCCCTCTCCCTCTCTCCCTCTCTTTCTCTTCCTTTCTCTCCGTCTGTTTTCCATTGGGTTGGCGGGCCGTTGGCGCGGAGCACCGCGTCTGAAAGGGCGTAAAACGCTTCGTCGCGGGCAAAAGCAGCGTTTGATGACCCGCGTGGAACGCAAGAGACGCGGATAATATATTTCGAGCAGGCGACGAACGGCCCGATAGGCTTCTTTGAAATTTGCCCGGGCGTCGTCATTATACATACAACCACTAGAGCGAGATATGCCATGCCACCCTCCTCCCTCCCCCTCGCCCGCACTCGGCGATCGGCCTTTCCCGTTCGACGGATATTCCCTTTTGATTCATGAATACGGCCACGTGAATGCGACCCTCCACGTGTGCCGAGGATCTCCCCTCTGCACGCTGCGTCCGATTTTTCAATTTTTTACACGAGTACCCTCTCTATCGCCCCCTCCCCCCCAACCGGGTCCCGATCGAGGATCCTTTCTCTCCTCTAGGAA
>NW_006264009.1:55669-56929 GCF_000469605.1 Apis dorsata
TTCCTCGTAAGAAATTTTTAAGGGAGAAACTTTTATTTTTAACGACCCGCTATAAGAAATTTTCAAGTGCAATCCGTCGCAATCCAACATGCGACATGCCACTAATTCGTGGCCTCGCTTTTGTGTCGGTCACCGCGAAGCGCGGCAGAGTGGCGTTACTTTTTCACTGTCAAAAGGGCGTCGCTACTACTACTACTCGTCGCCGGGCGATCCTCGCTCGTCTTCCCTCCTCCTTATCTTCCCTTTTCCACGTTTCCTTGGCCAGCAGGCCCGCCTCTCTCTCTCTCTCTTTCCCTCCGCGTTTTCCTCCCCCTTTCTGTTCTTTTCTTTCTTCTCCTCCTTTCTCCTTCCCCCCTCCCCCCTCCTTCTCCTTCTTTCTTTCTCCCTTTCATTTTTCTCCCTTCCTTTTGCCCTTTTTTTTTTTTTTTTTTTTTTTTTCAAATAAGACCCCCGACTTGCTCGCGTCTTGTCTCGACACCCCGAGACGAAGAAAGGAGACTCTCACCGGTTATTCAGAATCGTGAAAAACGTCCCGAGAGTGTGAATTTCACGCTGCTCGGAGCGTCTGGAAGGCGGTATTCCGGACACAATTTGCATCCGGAGTTTTCTTTCGAGAAGCTCGACCTACGCCGTGGCCAGGATCCCGTGAAAAATCTGCCGACTCTCTCTCTCTCTTCGCCATCGCGAATTTTTTCCTCTTCCCCTCCCCCTCCCTCCTCCTTCCCCTATTTACGCGAAACACGCCAACTTTTTGCCCGCGATAAAACGCGCGCATTCTCCCTCGCGGATAAAATTAAAACGCAACCGACCAACGTGCGTTTCGAGTTCAGTTACGAAACGCATTGAGGATGTATCGGGATGTCTCGGTGTCTTTTCGACTTTTATCCGAGTTCATTAGCGGCCTCGGTCGAAATTTGCCGGGAATACACGGTCGGCCGGCTCGTTAATGGAATCGCGGTCTCGTTCACGGTTCGGAATCTGAAGATGCCGGTAAATGGGCAACTCGACGGGTCGGCGAGGAATCTCGAAGAAGCTCGGAAAGGCATCCGGCTAATGATTTTTCGATTTTAACGAGCCGGTCGTTAACGCGGAGGAGAGGTTCCTCGCCCTTGCCTCCTCGGCGTGGCAACCGAAAAGGTTTCGGTAACGAGGCAAGTTCCGCTCGACGAGCTGTGTACAACTTTGCTTCTTTCCTTCCGCGAGTGGAAGAGAGGAGGAGGAGTGATCGCGCGCCGCGAATAATAATCGAAAGGCGGCGTA
>NW_006264009.1:57097-62775 GCF_000469605.1 Apis dorsata
CGAGCGGAGGGAAAGCGCGTCTCTCTCGATGCTCCGCTGTCCGCTTTGGATCGTTCCTCTCCATCTTTGTCGCGTATGGAAATGCCTCTCTGCTCTACGCTGCTCTACGCTGCCGGGAGCCGAAAAATCGGAGCCGTCGGCTTGTGTAAACGCTATAAAGCAGGGGCGAGCAGCTGCACCCGGCCAACGAGAGAGCCAACGGGGCGCGAGTCGGGCCGAGAGACGAGAGGCGTCCGCCTCGGGGAGAAAAGTAATCTCGAGAGTAGGTCGTAAAAGCGGTCGTGTTTACCCCTCCGGGAAGGTTCCAGGATCGGCCGCCACGAGCGGCCTCGCGCATTCTTTTTTTAGGATTCGGGGCCGACTGTCGCGGATAAGCCGAGTCGAGCCGAGCACGAGTGCTCGCGTTGAAAAAAAAAAAAAAAAAAGAAAGAAACGGGAACCTTCTCTTTTCTCCCCGGCTCCCGGCGAGGAAAATTTAACAACGGTGTAGAGGGAATGGGAATGAATCGTTATTATCTCTCTTTTTTGGAGGAGGGTCGTCAGAGAGAGAGAGACGAAGTCGAAGTCGAAATTTCGACGAAAATTACGTCGTGCGCGCGGGGTCGAAATTGATCGCGGTGGAAATTACGGGTTCTTCTCCTCGGATCTCGCCGTCTCGCCTCTCGCCCTCTCCGGGATTTTAAGGGTTAATATCGGGCCAGAGCGAGATAATAATAGGATCCGCAAAGGACACGGTTGGAAATTTGAAAGTGACGGAAGGATCCGGGAACAGGGGCCCCCTTTACCTGGGGCCCCCGCAATTAGACAGGGTGGCTGACGCTTATAAGACAAACAAAAGAAGAAAGACCGAACTGGTAAATTTATGGCTGGGCATTATGGGTGTGCCGGGCTATTCTTGTAAAGGTTCGAGCATACCGGCGACTAATCGATTTCCGTGAACCGGCGGAGAAATTGCTGGAGATTTTAACAATAAGAAGATTCCGGTCGATCTCATCATTGTGCCACCGATCGTGTTCTCGCATTTCGAAACATTTTTTAAATCGGGATTGTAAATTTTTTAAAAAATTCCTCCCATAAATAATTAACCATTGATTCCTTCGTTTCGAATGATTCCTCGATGAATTTAACGTCGTAAACATCGCAACAGAGATATCACCTATTTCTCAACCTCTCAGAGAACGATATACTACGTTTAACAGACATTCATCACATAAATAATCAAACACAAATAAGATTCGTGCAATCGCCTTAACTCCACCTCTCGCCTCGTAGTATCGATCACCAACCGTGAACATGAACTCGAAACCTGCGTTATTTCGAGTTCACCAATGATCATTATACTCCCGTGAAGGTAATTAGCTACCTCTCGAAAACCCGTTAAGCGTGAACGGGGTGAATGCGTGGACGCATTTGGACGTGCCGTTGACCGTGTGTGCACGTGTGCACCTCTCGCGTATTCCGCCCGTGGAAACGCAACAATCGATTTTCACCCCTCCACCAGGAGGGTGAAACGTGGAAAGAGAGAGAGAGAGAGAGAGAGAGAGCGTAGTCCGCATAGATANGCAGAAACGCGGTCGATGTTTGCGAAATCGGCGATGCGATCGGTCGACACACGATACCGAGTTTACGCTACGCCAAATCGCGAGCGTGAACGCGTTCGCGGCGTGATTTTTCCTTTTTTTCCTTTTTTTTTTTTTTTTTTAAATCCATCTTTTTCACAGCACACGGAAGCGGTAACGGTTCCCGGACCGAAAAAAATATGCTCGAACAGATGATTCTTGTTACGACTTTTTTCGCTTATCCCTTCTTTTCCACTGGATATATGTATATATATATATATATTTTATTTTTTCCATTGCCTGACCGTATTCCCTCTGGCTGTCCATGTCCGCCTTTTGCTCCGCTCGCGCCGCCGCGCCAACCCTCCCTCCGGTACAATGTGGTTCGTTTAATTTGCACGGCCGACTATTTGCAGCTCGTTCCCAACGTTTGTTCGCGGACGTTGCTCGAAAGCGAGTTTTTTTCGTGTACGATTTGCTCTCGAACGATTAAAAACCGGCCAGACTCTCTCTCTCTTTTTATTTACCACGGAAATGTAACTCGGAACGAATTCATATTTCTTTTTCTTTTTTTTTTTCACTTGTTCCAAACTCGAAAATAAAATAAAAAAGATAAATAGATTGTAGATAAATCATGCGTCGCGGAATAAGATCAGGAGGATTCGCTTAATTAGCTCAGAGTTTAAAGAGTTTAAATCTCCTTGCCCTCGAGGAGAGGTCGTTAACGAGGTAATGGCAACTAATAAGCCCCCGTTCACGACGAGCAGCAGACGTCTTTCGTCCGTTGCGCGGTCGACAAACGATCGAATACGTATTCCGGAACAAAAGAAAGAACACCTGTCGCGTATTTCATTCGGAATATCATTCGGAATATTATCTTCCTCCCTGATTCTTGTCGTCGGATACCGGCAATCGGCAAATTGTGCGGAATTACTCCAGGGACGCGGAGTTCTTTCTACGTTTGTATCCTGGCTGGAAACACGTCGAAACAGTCGGGGAGAGATGGGCGAGGAGTGAAGAGGAGTCGCGACGAAACGAAACAACGACAAGAAAAAAGGGAAAAAAGAGGGAGAGAAAAGAAAAGAAAAGGAAAAAAATCGTATTAAACGGTGTAGCGGAGAGAAACGGGGTGGTGGCGTGCCAGAGGAAAGGAGAGGCTTTCCGCTCGTGGAAATCAAAGGACATCGATACAATAACGTTGCCCCGTGCTAATTATCAATCAGCTTAATGAGGCCTCCGTATTCACATCGTCTCGCTCTTGTTGCCATCCGTTTCGGAGCGCTCCCTCGTCGCTGTTTATCGTTCGATTGTTACGCCTCTCCACTCCGATAATTAGTGGATTTTCTTTTTTTTTTTTTTTTTTTTTTTTAATAATACACGACGTTGCAATTCGATCGCGCCCTTTGCGATTTCGTACCCGCGAGGTGTCGAATCGTGAAAGTTTCGAGATAGAAATCGATAATACCGTTCCCCGTTTAATTGAATCTGTCAATGTTTCCCAATGTTGTAGTCAAAAAGCGTGGTTGAATTGTCGGGACGGGACGGAATTACGGAATTATGGAAAATGATTCGTGAAGCTCATCTGCATGCTCTTCTCGGATCAAATTCCATGCTCTCGATTTTCGGATTAATTTGAATAGATTGAATTATGATTACGATTTAATCAAAGATTAGGTAGTTGCAAGAAACGTATCCTTTTTCGTGTAGAATCCACCATTTCATCTTGTGCTCTTTATAAAGAACTGTTTACAATATACTCATATACAGATAATTATAAATTTTAAAGATAAAAACAAAATTGGTATATAGTAATATATCTCACGAATATATTAATAATCTAATATGTTCAAAATTTAAAAATAAATTTAAAAACTATATATCATATCGTGTGGCTAAAACCTCTTATCTTTTTAAAATTTATCTATAAATCTATAATTACACATCTATATTGTACATCTTTATTCCTACGATTATTTCTCGATTTGAATTATATACCTATTCTCTCTGTGTGTTTTCGCAGTAACGTCACAGGTATTCGGCCAGGACGGCGACCTTTATTTCTCCGTGAGCCCCGGCGAGCACTCGGTCGCCGAGGGATCCCCCGTGCGCCTGAGATGTGAGGCGCAGCCGAGTTCGCGGGTCAAGTACACGTGGAAGATCGACGGCCAGCCTCTGGCGCCGAGCCCGCGAAGGCACCAGGACGGTGGCGATCTTCGCATAACAAGGGTCAATCGTATCCTCGACAGTGGAAACTTCGTCTGCGTGGCCACTCACGAGGAAACTGGATACTCAATCGAGAGTTCGCCTGCCAAGATCGACATCCAATGTAAGTCCCAACTTTTCTTATTTCTCTCTCGCTCGCTCGAGAGAGAGGGAAGAATATTTTTCGATCGCGAGAAAGAAAGAAAGAGAGAGAGAGAGAAAAAAGTTAAATCGAGATCGTCCCTCCGTTTCGAAGAAACGCGTTTAACTTTAACGAGTTCTCCCGCGAAAGAGAGAGAGAGAATGGAGCGGAAAATACGCACGCGTGTGTTACCCGATTAATTCGGCATAGTGTGCTCCGTTCGAGGCGTGAAATCGCGATCGATTGAAAAAAAAGAAGAAGAGAAAACGAGAGGGAGGGAGGGAGGGAGAAAGAAAAAGGAAATACGGGTTGGCGATGTGCCGCCGCGTTTCCAACAGCGCGATAATGGAACGCGTTTCTTGGTCGCAAACACGGGAATTTTTTTTAACGAGGGCTGCCACGCCGGCATTTAATTAATAACGTGGTGATGGTGGGCGGGACCATCGAGAGATTAATCGCGTAAGTCCTCGAGAGTGTCGCGCCGTCCCGTACTCGCGTGTCGCGTACTCACCATCGAAACCGGCAAACCGATATAATCCCGCGTTCACGGTCGCGTTGCTTAATCGACAAAGTGCGAGCGGCGGTGGGCGCAACAGGGATGAAGCGCGGGCGAGGAGCAAGACGAGGAGGAAAGGACGGGGTACGAAAGGACAGTTGGCGAGACCAGCGCCCGGGGGATTCAAAGCGACGGATTTCACCGTGGCTATGTTATTCTCACGGCACTTTTTAATCGCCCTTTCTCCGCAAAAGCGCAGATCAAACGCCTCCTGTGCAGAAATTACACGAGCCGAACCAAAAGAGAGACAAACGAAACGGACGGAGCGAGCCTTGAGCGCGAGCGCGAGGCGGGGGCACAGAGGGAGAGAGGGCGAGAGAGAGAGACGGAGGGAAAGAAAGAAGAAAGGAGAGCGTGAAAGAAGGAAGGGAGGAAGCAAGCCGGGATAGGAATCGATTCGCGATAGCCTCGGTGTATAGGCAAACTCCGACTTCCGTTTACTCTCTCTGTATCCCGTCTCTTTCCAATTATTCGCCAGCGCGACATTAATTAAGCAAGATAATTTGCTCTCGAATCGTGCTGCCCAATATGGCGTCGATCGATGCCGACGGTCTCGGTAGCCGCGCTACCCGTGCTCGCGTTTTTAACGACTCGAAAACGCTCGAGGGTCCGCGGATTACGAGAGCGCGGGTAGGTAGAATAAAAATTCGACGACGAAGCGAAGCGTCGTGGTCGGTGATGGTGACGTCGACGACGACGATATCGACGACGCCGATGTCTAGCGTGGCGAGACGGGGATCGACGAGTTGGTTGAGGGGGGCGGATGGGGAACGAGGGGAAAAAACGAAGAAGAAGAGAGAATACGTGTAATGTTACTACCGAGGTGCGAGTTGGTACCATTTTTTTTTCTTTTATTTTATTTCTATCTGAAAACGCACAAAATAGGTGTTCTCCGCGCCGTAGGACGGAGGGCGAACGAGTGTTAAAGCGACGAAAATAAAATAAAAATAAGAGAGAAAGAAAAGAGAGAAAAAAAAAAAAGAGTACGCGCTGCTGGTAACTGAGGAGGCGCGAACCGCGCCGGTGTGATATTGAATGAATAATGAAGAAATTTGCAAAAAAGAAAAAAAAAAAAGAAGAAAAAAGGAAAAAGTACATATTATTAAATCGGGAAAGCGTGGAAAGGATGGGGAAAGAAGAGAGAAAATAGTGGTGAAATGGTGGCGGGGGTTGAACGGGGGGCAGGTGCGGGAAACGACGGCAGGGCGTCGTTAGCGGC
>NW_006264009.1:62860-64478 GCF_000469605.1 Apis dorsata
CACCTCGTTATCATGTATCGTTTCGTAATTATTATTACACGCTGCTGCCAACCTGGTGAAGTGCACCGAGCACGAGTACATTTAGCGCGTGCTTAATACACCCGTCGCCTGGCTCGATTCCTTTTGATAATTGCGATAAATATAATAATGATAATGACGATGGAACGTTTTCTTCGACGTACCACCGTTTTTCGCCTCCTCCTCCTCCGTCGACGGGATGAATTTCGTCTAGGCATCCCCGCATTTGTAATTCCGTATCCACGGAACGTACAGTGTGCGTAGTACCCTTTTCACTCGCGGATTCGCTCGAATCCGTCCCTCTATGAAAGCGAATTCCGCGATGGATGGAAAAAACGCTTAATGGGGACCATTAGAAATTCACCGATGGGAATCACGTCTCTAAATTCGTTTTAATTCTCGTTTTATCATCAACACGCGTATTGCCTCAATATCGTCGATATCGATTTTGACGAGCGTGTTACAACTGATAACCGATGATGGACACGTGCCATCGGTTACGTACGAATGGAATTTCTATTGAATGTACGCGATCCGAGAAATTCGATTCCAGATTCGCGATTATCCAATGCACGCACATTGGATATCTAATTAAATCTCCGTCCGATGCGAACGATCCGTGCGATATTATCCCGCGCGGGTGGGGGATTGGGTCGATGATCCGGTTCTTTTCGCGAAGGTCAAGAAGGAGGAGTGGCCCTGGCAACGTGGACGATCGTTCGATATCCCTTTACCTCACTGTGTCCTCGGTTGTTTGCCACTTGTACATCAAAGGATTTAAAAAGTTGAGCGTAAAAATATATCCTCGTCTAACGAGGAGCGTGATACTACCGGTATGCTCGAACCGGTTCCAATAGTTGAAACGAGTTGAAACGTTTCCCTGGTTAATGAAATTTACACGAAAACGAGAATACGAGATTATTATTCGATTTTGGTACGAACGAGAGTGTATCATACCCGTTTTGGCGAAATTTCGCGATACGGTTTCAATTTCCAGAATTTCACACAATTGGTCCGGGCCCCATCTTCCACGATTTTCGAAAGCAAGCGTTACGGGCTCATTTCCGTTTAATCCTTTAAACACGCTTTAACGCTTGAAATCTCTCCTCCTACAGCTGTAGAATCCTGTACGAATATATATCGCTCATGTACGTGCAAACTGCATCCTGCATCAATTTTCATTCCATTAAATACATACCGCCCGTCCCATTTTGTTTTTCTCGCGAAGCGGAAATGTGTTTCCCGCGTTTCCGTGAAATTTTCGAGCGGACGAACTGTCACACCTTCGTCGTTTTCGATTTTGCGCGTTTCGCAGTCGCCACCCTATTAACGGATCGTTACAATTAGTCGACGTGGAAATAAACGTTTGAACGTTTCAATCTTGAAACGATAGGAGGGACGTAATTAAACGCGGGAGAGAATTTCGAAATAATTTCGCGTTATCGAAAAACGAGAGACGGGATTCGCAACGCTCTCATCTCCCTCTCTCCCTCTCTCTCTCTCTCTCTCTCTTTCCAACTCTGGTTTTTCCACCCCTCGAAAGGTCGAGCGTCTGACGAGTGATCTCTCGAACACGCTCGGCGATGACGAGCTGGCCCGC
>NW_006264009.1:64730-68609 GCF_000469605.1 Apis dorsata
GTGAATATTCCGCGTACCTCGACGTGGAAACCATCCCTTTCCCTCTTTTAATTTCCAACCCCTCGGCTCGCGGCCACAGACCAGGCTACGAGGGACGGACGCACGGGGGGTAATAACACGCCGAGGAGGATCCTTTGTCCAAATAAAAAAATAACATCTCGCTTCGCGACGAGGAAGAGCCTGCTGCGATACGCGACAATGGATAGGAAGTTGTTCAGCCTCGAGCTACCCGGGATGCGAGGGGTGTGAGAGTCGAAGAGAAACAGACAGAGAGAAGAAAGAGAAAGCAGAAAGAGAGGGACAAGCTCGGGGGGAAGGGGGCAGAATTCACCTCGACTTTACGCGAGATCCTATCTGATTTATACGCTATACGTACGTAGAATCGAGAGCGCTAACGCCACGCCTTCCAAACGACTTTCTTTCCGTCGCACGATATTAAACACTCCTAGGAGACCGAAACGAGTTATTCCATAGCTCCTCTCTCTCTTCTTTCCATTCTTTACGATCGCGGGGATCGTACCGATCGTAACGAATTCGAGGGAAGATGAAAAGTTAGGGGAAAGAAAGAACGTAATCTCCATCTCCTCTTCCCCTTCCCTCCTCGCCAGCGTCCGATGATACGCGAGATTTAAGGGCATCACCGCGAGTGAAAGTGTTAACGCGATTCCAGAGACGAGTGGATAATGGGATCGAAAAGTGTCTTCAGCCACCGTGAAAAATCCTGTCCCCCCTAATAGGGTTGCGGCCCGCGATTCACGATCCGAGCTCACCTCCCTCCCCCCTCGTTTACCTTCTCCGCGGTCTCGACCGGCAATTAGACCTCACGCATTGTGCGTCCTCGACAATAAGCCATCGTTCCTCCCTCCGGAATCTCATTTCCTCCGGACCCCGCCACTTTTCGATCAGCTCAACGAGCGCTTTTCCCTCGGCTCCGAAACTCCATCATCCTCCCTCGTCGCTCCTTATCCTTCGAGAACAATCGCCAATGCGAACACCGTTACTACTCCTCGCGTGTTTAATCGGCCTCCTTTCGAGATCCAACCCTCCCCTTCCCAAGAATCCTCGAACTGTTTATATCGCGTCTCTTTGTGTAGATCCTGCGATATTTGCATACGTTCTCGGCGAGGAAATGATGGAAGAATGCGTAGCCATCTAATTCACTCGCTCGTCACTTGGACGAATTAATCACCGTGACTTATACGTAATTTATACGTGATGGAACATTTAATTGTCAGTCAAGATTCGAGTAGAAGAAGAAGAGGAAGAAGAAGGTAGCGCATACGAACAAGGAACGATCGAATCCCACACTGGCTGGCCCGGCTACCCGTATAACGCGAAGGCCAAATGGCAATTAGGCTTCCTGCATTGTGCGGATCGCAACAATACCCATTTTTCAGCGGGTACTCATTGACGGGGAAGAAGCCCCCTAGTATATAATACCACGATGAATTTACCGGTTAACGCATGGATGGGGAGTGGTTTGATCCAGATTCATCGGCACATTAATCGACACCTGGACGATAAATCATACGCGCGGGATGTTTAACGGCCGATGAATTTCGGGAAGGGAAAAGGGGTGAGTCGATTCCGATGTTCGATTTAAACAACGGGAACTGGATGAACGATTCTTTCGACGAAAGAATTGAACGGAAAATTTCAACAAAATTTTCGACAACTTTGTCATTTCGCGCTGGAGAGATCCACGAACGGTATCTCTGTATCACTTTTGTAATCACGGGGTATATGCATATACCAAGCTCGCGCTCTCTTTTTCACGCTCTAACGACTTTTACCCCCGTTCACGGGCAAATATTTGCCTCGGCCGCCTTGATTCGCAATGTTTTTTCCTCGCAGCGTGAAAAAATGGAAAGGAGGAAACGGGAAAGAGAGAGAGAGAGGAGAAGGAAGAGGTGAAAAAAACGAAGAGAAAAACAAAACATCGCGTCGAGCGCGTAGCTTCGAATTATATCTCCTTTAAAGGGAGAGGAAATTCGCGAGATCTCGAGGCAAGCCTGCTACCATAGGGATTCTCTCGTTCTTTCCTTGTTCCCCGCCTTGCTCTCCTCCTTGCTCTTGCTCCCGGTCGGTCGCGCGCAGGTGGAGAACTCAATTCAGGGAGGGTTTGCTTGCATTTTCATTGTCTCGCCTCCGTGCGGGCTGCTGCATAGCCGTCATCGTGTAGTCGTCGTCGTAGTCGTCGTCGTAGTCGTCGTCGTCAGCGAGCGAGACAAGGAAGGAAAAGGGATGGAGGAAGAGCACGCGAGGTTGAAGAGGAGGAGGAGGAGAGGCCAGGGAAGAAAGGAGAAGGGGTAAGCTAATCGTTGAGGCTGCAGCCCGGGGCGGCTGCATTTTTAAAAAACACCAGCACACCGATGCTCCTCGTGGACGAGTATGTGCCGGAGAAACACGCACCCTCTATCTCTCTCTCTGCCTGTCCTACCCTTCGTCCTTTCTTTATTTCCAGCTTGGTTTATCCCGCTGCTTGTGTTGGCGCATTGTGCCGAATGAATTGCAGTAGTGCGGAGCGCGTTGTGCAATGCTTCGCGCCCAGTTCTCGGGCTACTCTCGAATGACCCTAAAAAAAAAAAAAAGAAAAGAAAAGAAAAAGAAAAGAAAAGGAAGGAAGAAAGAGAAAAAGGACGCGGAATGAGCGTTACCTAGGTAAATATCGCTTTCACAGCGACATTTCCGTGTTTCCGTGCGCGACTCTCTCTCTCTCTCTCTCTCTCCCTAAAAATGTTTTTCGATTCGAGGGTAAAGTAGCGTTACAAACCCTTCTCTGCTTCGGTAATCGCCCGTGACTTTTGTAAAAATTCGTTGCTTTCATTGAATGTCGTGGATAGATAACTGGTTTCGTGTGGAACACAACGAGTGGAATAAATATAGTTGAAAAAAAAAAATGGCGCGGTTCAACTTTACTCGATGATTTTTCTTTCTTTTTCTTTATTTATTTATTTTTTCTCGTTTTCACGACAAGGAAAAACTCGAAACACCCACTCGAAACAGGAGAATTTCGTCGAGCGATTACCCCCGTCTCTTACACGAGCCACGCTCCCGGTCGATTTGTTTCGCGCGACTTTTGTCTCGCACGCCCAGGCGCAACCCCTGTCTGTCAAATTACCGTCATCGAGGCGAACAATCGGGGCCAAGTATACACACGGTAAGGCATTTTAACCGGGGAGCACGAGTAATCATTCCTCGCGCCAAATGAACGCGACTAATAGCGGGGTGAAGAGAGCGCGTAGAAGTTAAAAAAAAAGAAAAAGAAAAGGAAAAATGCAAGCACGGTTCCAAAAGAGAGCGAGAGATCTCTGTCAACGAGAGAGGTAGATAGGATGGTTTCGTGGTACCCCCGTGGTATGGGTGAGATCAACGAGAGAAGAAGAAAAAAAGAGAAAGAAGGAAAAGAAGTAGATGAGCGAAAGAAAAGGGGATATATATATACACGTACACACACACACACACACAAAAAAAGAAGGAGGAGGAAAAAATACGAGGTAAAAAGAAAAGAGCCACCCTATCGCGAGAATCTGGGCGATGAATACGCGAAAGATCCTGGTGGACGCTTTTCATTAATTACGCTCCTTACTAATTAACCTTGCGCGTTTTTCCCTAATTAGTTGTGACGGTTCGCGAATAGAGAAAAGGAAAGCTGGCGCACGTAAGTTGCTCGTTTCAAGCGTTTCGACGGGATGATTCGCGACGTCGACGGAAAGAAAGAGACACCTGTTCAATCGACAAATGTACGAAAATGACGTCGTCTGAAAAAAAAAATAAAAGGGGGAAAAAATGGAGCGGCGTCGCTCGTTTCCAGCGCGGAGGAGGAACGTTCGACGGCTCGATTTCTCCATACACCCACGCGAGAGAGAGAGAGAGAGA
>NW_006264009.1:68923-70171 GCF_000469605.1 Apis dorsata
TCGACGTGCGACCGTTTTATTTCCTTGCTCGAGGCTCCGGCCGTTCAATGTAAACGGTGCGGGAAATCGCGAATACCGGGGAAACCGAATTTTTCACGGGGAAAAATGGACAGCCACGATGAAAAAGGGGGAAAAATACCGGAGCCTCCGGAATTGGTTATTTCATGGGACACGACGAATATATTTTTCATATTACGCTGACGTCGGCCAAAACCACGCCGGCTTCCATCCCCTCTGGACACTTTTTATAATGAAAAAAAGGAAAAAAGAAAAAAACGAAAAAAGGAGAAAATTATTTCTCTCCTTTCCTTCTTCTCCGAATGGATTCTCTGTCTATTTTCCGGTTGAAATACCGGAAAAAAAATTGGGAAATTCGAATTACTTCGATCTTGTCTCGCCTCGAAACGAAATTCTGGAGAAGAATCTTTCTCTTTCCAGATCGAGAGATTGAAAGAGATGTTTTGAAGTCCATTACGTTTTACGCCGGTAAGCCGAATGCAATCAATGGATGCGAATTCTGATGGATGCATCTCTCGATCCTTGGGAATTACGGAGGCGCGGAAGCGGAGACGTCTCCTCTCTCTCTCTCTCTCTCTCTCTCTCTTTCTCTTTCTCTCCCTCTCTCTCTCCCAGTGGCCCCGGTATATCGATACTCGACTGCGCGAAAGGGAACGATCCATTTGCGTTCAGATCGCTTGAAAATGCACTCGTGCTCCTTATCTCCCGGCGTGTTTAATGCGTCGCCGATGTTCCGCTTTATTTTTCCTTTCCTTCTCCCGCGAGAAAACTCTTGGCAGCGTGAGAGAAATCGCATCGCCGCGCAATCTTTTTCTTTCTTTCTTTCTTTTTTTTCTTTTTCCATTTCGTCGTTACCTCTCCCTTACCTCTGTTATCTGTTTCTCCCTCGCTCTCCTTTGCCATTTTTTCCTTTGCCTCTCGCCGCCCCCTTTTTCGACGAACCTCCTTTGCGATATTTAATATTTTTCCCACCCTCGCATAGTTATTCGCAAAAGTGTTCGAGCCGGCGTTTATAATTATTTTCCTTAAATTGGCGAAAAAGGGGAGGGAAAAAAGAGAAAAAAAGGAAAACGAAAACAAACAATGGTTGGAACAATGGGAAACGAAGGAAAGGGAAGAGGAGCGGGCGCGAATTTACAATACATTCGAATTCTGTTACGCGCATGGGTCTAACAAGGAGAAAGAGAGAGAGAGAGAGAGAGAGAGCTCCGCGCGCGAGGAGCATCGATC
>NW_006264009.1:70271-74534 GCF_000469605.1 Apis dorsata
ACGCGAGCATTGTTTGGCTCAATTTCACGCGAGAAAGCGGTGCGCGCTCGACCCTCGAACTCGAGCACACACAGGGCTGGGGACGGAAGTGATCTCGCCGTTTCTGATTTTCAGTCGCGACAATGGTCGCTTTTGTTCGACGATCTGGCATCGCGTTCATGCCCGGGATCCGTTTCGAAAAAAAGGGGGTGTCGTGTCGAACCGCGTCGCTTCGCCTCAACGCCCTACGCGAAGGCGCCATCGACCTTCGATCCTTACTTGCACTCCACACGCGGAATCGAAATTCCGATTCGCAGACTCGCTTCCATCACGTCCCCTTCCCTTTGTATTCACTTTCCCTTCCGGATGCGTCGATACTTCACGTTTTCTTTCCGAACATCCCCACATTCTTTCTGATAGTTTTATGTTTTAGAGCGATAGTTTAGACTTCATTTTTCCCCTCTCTCGTACAACGAAATGAAATAATCGAATCCTATGAGTAGCATCTCTATCCACACAGGGAAAGAGAGAGTTTGCTCAAATTACCGGAAGGAACCAGAAGGTGTAAGTATCTTCCTCCCGGTCGTTAGGTTGAAATTCCGCCGAATGTTTACTCTAACTTCGTGATCGATCTTGCCGTCTGCAATCAACGGCGACTCCCTTTACTTTCCACGCTCCTTCGTTTGCGAAAACGAACTCGACTCCGTTTGGAAACTCCGAGTTACCTCTTGTTGTAAATTAAAAAAAGAAAGAAAGAAAAAGAAAATCGCGATAACTCGCCCATCCGCCCTCGATTTCTTTTCCCACCCCTCCTCGCGCGCATTATCGTTGATCTACGACACCGCTTTTGTCAAAGGCCAAGAGCGCGAGCACACGTGGCGCTCTCCGAGCAAGAAAATAAAACTGATTTATCTCAGCGCGAGATGCCCTCTCCTCTCCCGTCGCTGGTGGGTGTATATCGTCGTGTATCGTACGCAGTACGTGTATCTGGTCGCAGATACGCGACACTATTTTCAGTAATTTTATCTCAGCCGCCAACGCGACTCCCATCCGGAGGAGCGAGCCGATGCGCGGGTTCGAATCGATGCTCCTCGCGCCGTCTGGAATTTCTCTGTCATGCGCGCGTGTCGCTCTCCTTTTCTCGCCTCTTCCTTTCAAATCCCGCGAGAGATTCTTGTTGTAATTGCAATATACGCACGCCGCGGCGGGGATTCCATTCGAGAACACCCGTTAAAGCTTGTCCGACCTCCTCCTCGGAATCGGTCAAAAGGCAGACTGCTCGAAAAGTAATATCCGCTTTTTTCCCCCCCTCTCCACTTTTCCTCCCTCTTTTTGTATTTCGCGGCAACAGACGTTTCTATTTCACGCCGAGCGGCAAATCGTTAGAGGAGACTCTTCTCTCCATTATCTCCTCCGTGTTTATTTCCCTTCTGTTTCAGAGGAACAGCCGAATTTAATTTTTCTTTTTCCTCGATTAAATTTTGAATTCGATCAAATTTGTATCAAGTTTTCTTTTCTCTTTTCTTTTCAACTCGAATTACGTATATTGCGAAATTTTGGGGAAAAAATTTAAGAAAGAAACTCGATGTTGAGTTTAATAAATGAAATTACGAACGATTTGTACGCCGTGCGAGCAATCCAATGAAATTGGCATCTATTCGCGGCCCATTAAAAATCGAGCTCCAATATCGAAAGATCGGATGGAAGATCGAGTCAAAGAGGGAACGGAACGAGACGCGTGTTCCGCGTTGGCCGTTTTTTCGGTTGCGCTTCGCCTGCCGATGAGTCGAAACTGCCGATGAACCGTGCACCTGGCCACAATTTGTTTTATCGATTTACACGAGTTGAAATGTGCCGGCAACATTTGCTCGACAAACAGCTAGATATTCCATCTCGAATACCCTTCGGAAACGGTGAGCGCGATCCGCAAACCGTGCCTGTTTGCCTTACAATTATCACCTGCGCCGTGAAAATATATATATATATATATATATCTATATATATATATATATAAAATCGAGTCGGTTGCAAATAGATTTTTAATTAAAACCGGCTCTAATTTGTAGATATCGTATTCGATGATTACCTTGTGCTACTTGTGCATACTCGATTTTCGATTCGATCTTTCGAGAGGAATTCGATAAGATGGCGGAGAGACGAGAGAAAGAGTTGGGAACGATCGAACGTTTATTAAATTATATCAGAAAAGCCGTTGAACGGTTACAGGTAGAGAAAGTTTAAGATGTCGGTTACTAACTTTTTAACGTCTTTATGAATGATGGTAAGGAGCTATATTTTTCGTATAATTTTTTGATCGAGCTGATTTTCACGTTGAACGTGAAATATTTAAATTTAATAGCAAACATAACATTTGATTGATTTTAAAAATTTTTCATTTATTATTGCGATCGTACATGTTTTTACGATAATTCGATTAATTTAATTTTTCGTAAATTTTTGGGTAAATTCATTGGCAGAGCGGAGTGTTACGACAAATTCGATTTAGATTTCGGAGACAAAAATAATGAAATTCTCTTCATTCTATTCTAAAATTACTTATAAAATAATAAATAATCGGTAAATAAGCCTGAACCGAATTATATCTCCAAATATATCGTGTTGATATATTCACAAATACATTAACTCGTATATAAAATTTCCATACATTTAATATTAAGGAAGAAGAGAAGAAGAAGATAATTCATGGAAGTTTTTTCGAGTATATCGTTAATCAAGCTTAAGTATTATTCGGCTAGGTAACTCTTGACTCGCGGATGACGGCTGGCATCACCCTCTTCTCGGCCAGGTTTGACGGTTCGAAAATAATTACCATGTTCCTCGCTCTGGTTCCCTATCTCCCTGCTGGATACGCTCCCTCTGCAGCAAGCCTATCGTCTTCTATCTCTCTCACAGTTTTTGTATTCTTTCTGGGGTGGTTTCGAGGATTGCCACTCGGGGCACGTTCGCAATACACTCTGCATCCCCCTTGACGATCTTTCTCTCACTCGTTCGATTTCTTTCCTTACTTACAGATCCCCTGAAATTAGATAATTTTGGGAAAGGTGCCAGCCTCGCCCAAAGTCCGTGTTTTTATTTTACGAACTCGACTTCCGCGTGAAAACGATTTATATCCTATTGCTGTGTGTCGTTTCGACGTATTTATCGAAATTTTATCGTTTTTTCGATGATCGAATTATTCAGATGAGACAGGATGGAATTTTACGAAATCGTTTTAGAAAATCGTTTGTTGGGTTCAAAGGTTCGTTGAAAATAGGGGTAAAATAAATAATTCCGAGTTTGTAAATCTCTTTGTTTCGTTTAATGGTAAATTTTAAATTTTTTGATCATGACACCAAGAATTTAATTTAATTTAATAGATAATTGGATCCGATCAGTATAATAAATACTTTTCGTACCGGTACATAAAGAACTGATTATTATCTTCCTACCGAATAAAATAAAACTAGCTAGACAAAAAAATTGTCTAAAAAGGCATTTGAAACGGGAAACGAAAGAAATTTTCAACAAGGCTCGCCGATGGCGAATGGGAGAGCCTCGTTCCAATATTTACATTTCATTTCTTCCAAGGTATCCCGAAGCAAGCATGATTCCTGTTATGTGCCGTTATCTCCTAGCGCACAATATCTCGTGGAGAAGGTTTGTAGTGGATTCTTTCGAAAAGCAAACGAACCGGCTGCAGACTCGTCCATTTTTATTACCCCTGTAATCCCTGCCCGTTCGTCATCGGCCACGGCCGATATCTCTCCTATCTCGAACTGGGTGCTCCTCAACCCCACCCCTTCCTTTCCATCCCGAAAGAATTTATCTCTCGCGTTTTACAACGCGTCATAAAAAAAAGAAAAAGAAAAATGCAACAACGTTTCGACAAGCTCTTGTCACGTCTCCTATCACCACACCTATAGACGCATTCCTCGAAACCCTCCTCTCGGGAAATATTTATAATCGTCGGGCAATAATACGTGTATACAACAGGAAGGGAGGAGAGATACCTTCCAGTAGTTAGGCGATCGATGTATAATGTATAAACAAGTTTTGAAATTCGAAGCGAAGGGGAAATAATTGCGAGGCGAAAAGTAACGAGGTGGTGGCAAGGTTCGTTAGTAAGTTCGCTCCTAAAAAAAGAAGAAAAAAAAAAAAAGAAAAAAAATCAGCCTCCCCTCTCCCTCCGCCGTTTTTCCGTTAACAGAATCACCCCTCCCCTTTCTTCTCCTCCCCCCGTATGTCCCCTGTATCGGATCCGTCCGCTCGCCGCTCGCCGACATC
>NW_006264009.1:74948-76883 GCF_000469605.1 Apis dorsata
GAGCGTTGAATCGATTTCTGCTCGTTAACCGCGCGCGACCTCGGGACTTTTTCGTCCGCGAATTTCCGCCCGCTCAATTAAAATCGGTCCACGATCAAGGATGAATCGCGGACAATTAAACGTTGAAACGTTTTCCTTTCCTTCCACGGTGAAACGTTGAACGTTCCGCCGCGAAATTTCTCGCACCGGAATCGGAAGAACGAGGAACAGCACCGATCGCCTTTCGTAATATCGCCTTTCCGATAATATCTCATGTTTCCTTCCGCGACGACACGGAAAAATGTCGATTCCACGCTGTACAAAGGCTGAGGATATCGTCCCCTCTTTTGTCCCCGACAAAACGATCGCGATCGTCGAACCGTCGAATCGTTTCAAAAGCGGGAGGAAGGGGGAGGGAGAAAGAGAATCGTCCAGCATTTTCAAAGGATGGTGGGTGCGGTAGTGATGCGATATTCTTCCGCGCCGCGTACGTGTTCGCATTAAAATTGATTCTCCCTGGGAGCGAGGCCACGTGTCCCCGGGAATAGCATTCGGTCTTCTTTGTTTTCCATCGATATTTGGTCGATATTTGGCCATGGATGGGGAAAAAAAAGAAGAAGAAGAAAGAAAGAAAAAGAAGAAAAAAATGTGGGATGTGGTCAAAGGCGCGTAACGGAGGAGAGTTTCCCGAAAGGAAGAAGCGTAGTCGGCGACCCAGAGCTGCGGCAGACGAGGGCGGATAGGTACAGTTCTGGAGAGCTATAAAAGTTTATGGTGCGTTTGCATCGACCGACCCTCCCTTCCCTTTCCCTGCTTTACTACCATCCCCATAGCAACGACCGACCCCCGAACAGAGCCACCCTGCATCTCTCTCTCTCTCTCTCTTACCCCTTCCCGCCTCGCTAGTATCTCTCTCCGCCTCTCTTCTTTCCGACCGATGCGCGTTCTCTCCTTCTTTCTCTTAATCCTTTTCCTCGTCTCGCCCTCGTCGAGCCTTGTTTTCTTCGTCTTGCGAAGGACAGGAGTGGGGTACGTCGGTCACCCTCTCTCGCTCTCCTTTCTCTTTCTATCCCCCTTAATACGGTTCTACGACGCGTGTACGGCTGATTCTATGCCGACCGAGAGCGTAAGAACGAAAAATCAGATGCTTATTCGGTTGCTAAAAATCCCTGTGATCCATGAAATTTCTTTTCGATCGTTCGATCCTTTTAGATCGGTTACGTAAGCTCGTATAACGCTTCGATTTTCAATTTTACGATTTAATTTTATTTTGTCAAATTTTTCGCGTGGAATATTATATATATCTCTTATCGTATACGTTTCACCCTCCTCGATTAAGAATCATCCATCTGAGAAGTTTCGAGTTTTATCGTTTTTCTTTGCCCCCTTTGTTCTTTGCCCCTCGTTAACCGAAATTAATTAGAACATTTTTTTCTTTTTTGCAAACTTTCGTACCGAACATTTTAACTTTGTTCAAAAGATAAAAGACACGTGGGATTTCGAGTGTATCAATATGTCGTAAAAAAGAAGAAAGAAAAGAAAAAGGAAAATTATAAAATATTAAGAACATCGTGGTTTAACCGAGAGGGGCATTGTCCCCTGTAGAAGCAAGCTATACTCGTTTCGTGGAAATTAATAACGATGTCGTTAACCTTTGAGCATATAGAAATATAATTTGATCCTTTTGTTAGTCAACTCAAAAGGCGCCGCGACGATAAAATCGTTAATGTATGTGTGTAATGTATCATCAGATGCCGATATCTCTTTGCTTCGAAGATAACGTGCCTATATTCTGCGAAATAATTCCCTTCTTGTTCTTCCTTCCCGTGACTCCGTTCCCATTTTACAACAACTATATATTCACGCAACCGTTTGCTGCGTTGTTCGCCAACGTAAGGAAGCGATATCGATCTCTGATGACAGATCTTATGCTCAAATGCGATATATATATATATA
>NW_006264009.1:77012-83439 GCF_000469605.1 Apis dorsata
AATGTAATCATAACCGATAATATAACCCCTCGGTTCTCGCATATGTAACAGTGGTTGTCAATCTGAGCCGTTGGTTTCTCTGCTCCAAAAAGCTTATCCATCCATCAAGTACATCGAAGATTTCGCGCAAAAAGAACGCGACAAATTCTATATATAAGGTAAATAAATTCTATATAAGGTGGATAAATAACGAACACTAATATTTTGCAAAATATATTTATTTCATAACGTTGTACATGTATTACATATATCACATATTTCTATACTTCATTCGTAGTTCATTATACATATTACTTCGAAAGTAGTAATTCTTCATTTTTTAATCGTTTCAATAACGATTGTTAGAAGCAATTGAATTCCCGTTGCCAAGTCCTCGATTATCCCGCGAAGGAGAGGGTCGTCGAGAATGCTCCTCGCATGCCACGGTCCATCCGATTGGTGAAACGGAAGCGCAAGCTACTCGAAACCGATGCGTCCGTTCAAAGGGCCAGGGCAATCGCCAACGGAGAGGAGAGAGAGAGATCGTCCCGAGCGATTGCTTTCTAAATAAACAAATCCGCTGCCACGGACTCGGACCGATCTCGTTTCTTTTTTAAACCGTATATCGCTGACGGTGTTCCTCTTTCGAGGAACCCGACACCGTGCCCGGCTTGGCCGAGGCAGATAAGCCCCGGAAACGCGTTGTTTACGCGCTATCGAACCCGTATAACGCGGGCCAGGGATCCCGGAGGGCCCGGGCAAACTGTGCGAACCGAGCAAACTGGAGAGGAGCCGCGGCTATTACGCACGAATGTATCGTGTATCGCAGCTTTGTGCGCCGGCTTCGTGGTTGGGTATCGATAGGCGGAGAAATGTAGAGAAACTCGCGAAGGAGGATAGATTCTGTAAGAAAAAAAATTTTGTAAGAAAAAGGTGCTTGTTATAGTATTTGTATTTATATTTGCGTTTCTTTTTATAAGATAAAAACAAGAAATTTTAGGTTTATGTTTAGGTATTACTGTTGCTTTCAAAATTTTTTGTGTTAATAATACTTTCACGCGATCCTCGGTGAAACACAATTTATCTTATTCTGTAGAATATAAGAGAAAGATAGAAATAGTTCAAAACCATAAATTTCTTTTTATTTCTTTTTATAGCTGTACTTATCTAATACAACACGTAATACAATCTAATACAATCTTTTTCTATCTATATTACCTAGTTGTAACGACTTAAAAAAAAAAAAAAAAACGGTCTAAGATAGATCTGTCTTGCCGCAAGGTTCCCAATTGGCGAAACGTATCGGATTTCACTCTAGCTACTTACGTATCGCTCGCTGCTTACGATAATGGTTCTCAGGTTTCGCCAGACCTCGGGCATACGTACTTTTTCGTCGAGTTTTTCTATCTCTGATCAGGTCGGACGCTTCGAACCGCCTCTTTCTTTTTTTTGTATCCCCGTTTCGCTCGTGTTACCCTCACGGGTAACATGCCTTTTTATAGGCCCTCTCTCCACCGTCCAACTTTTTTTCTCCCTTCTCTCTCTCTCTCTCTCTTTCTCTCTCTTTCTATGGGTCAGTGTTTTCATTCACAAGTCTCGATGCTTTAAAGGAGTGTATACTTACGCGAGCCATCGAGTCGAAACTTTCGAAGAGAAAGGAATTTTTAAGGTAAGCGGCACGATTTCCTCTCGAAATCTGATAATCGAAATTCGATCATCGCAACGACGACCGCGAAACTTCCGCATGAGATTCGATACGATGCAAAATTTCGAACAGTCTTCGGTGATGTGGATGATATAGACGAGAGAAAAATGGATAAAAAATGTATCGACGATAGTATCGTTTTCAATATGGGCATAAACTCTCGTATTAAAGAATTTTTAAATTGGATCCTCTTTTTTTCTGCTCTTGCAACTGAGAAACGGGAATAAATATATATATATATATGCAAATGACGAGAGATCCCTTAGAAATTTGTGTTCACCATCCGTGAACTATACGTGATTAAATTAACCTAAGATTTAATTAACTCCGGTAATTTTAAAACTATTATATTCAACTAGTAAAACTATCAGGATGGCAGATCGAATTACGCGTTTATTTTAAATTAACTCAGAGCTTTTAACCACTCAGAGCTCATTTCGAAGCGTGATTTAGGTTCGCGAACAGTTAAATATTTGAGGATAATCGATCAGGGCGGGAATAGAAAAATGGAAGGACAAGTAAGGGGACGATAAGGTGTAAAAATTTCAGAGCCAGTCGCAGAACCAGGGAATCGAGTTGCAAACTTTCGAATAAAACTTTCGTACTTCATATTTTCCCTTCGTTGCTACGATGGAAAGGGGAAAGTTCGAAGGCGCGTCGAAGCCATCGCTAGTCTCGCGTGGCCGTGGTCCACCGTGGCTCCCCGGCAACGTGTCTGGAAACGAGTATAGACCGTTGTCGGTGTCTCCTCTGGCCGACACTCCTGTCGACGAATTAGCTCGCCTACCCTTTCATCTCTTTCGTCTCTCTTTCCACGCGCGCGTGTGTATATATATATTTGTGTGCCGGGATTCGACATCTCTTTCCCTTCGAATGCTCGCGGTCCTCTGGCGGTCCTTCCTTCTCTCTCCCTCTCTCTCTCTCTCTCTCTTTCTCAGCGTTCGCGAGGCTAACGTCCCTCCCAAGCGAGAAGAACGAGGCTTTCTCGACACGACGTAATCCACTAATAATTCAAGAGAAGCGGCCGCAAGCGGATCACACAGCCACTCTTTCCACAGCTTTGGACACGCTTGGTTCCCGCGGCCGGCCCGAGGCCGAGTACCTCGCGCCTCCTCCACGCTCCATCCATCTACTTTCGACTCTCGAAGGTTTCCAGAGGAAGCCGCGGCTTGTTTGCACGTCTAGGATAAACACCGGCCTCGTGGAATCGGGGGGCGAGGGAGAGGGGGCCGCGTCGCGCGGAAAACGGGAGCCCAGCGTGCTTTTCTTCTCCCTGAACGAGCCACCCGCCTCCCTCCCTATCGCGGCTGCCGTCCGTCACCCCTTTGGCGGCATTCTTTCATGTCCTTTTCGGTTTACAATGTACGTAAACGATCTCCAAGGGGAGTGCTTTGTCTTTTTCAAGGGATATTAGATTTGAAACGGGACGCTTTTAGCTCCCCGGGCGATGCCCCTTTTCGCGGGAATCGTTTCAATTCAACGAGGAAAATTATTTCGTTTTTATCCGGAGCCCGCCACTATACCACCTGAGAGTTTTCAACCCCGCTTCCTCTCTCTCTCTCTCTCTCTCTCTCTCTTCTCTTTTGTCTCGTTTCGTTGTTTCGCCGTTCATATACCCGCCTTCGTTTGCGCAGATCCCTGGAAAATTTTAATTCGAGCGCTCGTCATCGTCGCAGCGAGCTCGAAGAGAACAAGGTTTCGAGATTTTTTTTTAGATGAATTTGTTAGAGGCCTGCGATGGTTAGAGGAGGAAATAAAGAACGATATCGGATGCGAACGATAATTGAGAAGGGTCGAGAGGGTTATGGTTTTTTTTTTTTTTTTAAGAATCGAATCGACGAGTCGAATTGGAATAGTTAACAGAACGCTTTGTGAAACGCGCGCTCGCTTTTACAGATTTTCTTTCTCTTGCGACAACAATTAGGAATAATAACGTGTTCTAAACCGTTGTCTGTTACTCTTAAAGCTTGAAAATTAAATTTTATCGATGAATTAATAATAAACGCTATCCTATTCAATATATATCTGAAACGTTACTCGATAACATCGATAAGATGTTTTTAACTCTTCCGTCCCTTCAACCCATTGTCACTTTTCATTGCCGAACGCCATAGACAGACGTTTCTTGCTCTCTCATCCATTTACAAAGTCTCGTTAAAAATCTGTGCGCAACGCATTGTGCGGTCCTGCTGAAAGGGCTCGTTTTCACGGTGCGGTGCATTTGCGGCGTATGTAAACGAAACAAGGAAAAGAAATTCCCTTTGAATGCCACTTTTCGAGGCTGACGCTTCACCTCGAGGATTCTTCTTTTCTTTTGCCGCAAGATAAAAAAGGAGAAAAGGCTGAATACCTCTGAGAATTAATGTCGCCAAATTGCCCCGCTCGCGCGCAAATCCACCATCATTTATGTATCCTTTCGATGCTCCATTCGAGAATCGTAAATTATTGCCTCGGCGTATTTATGATTTCGAAGGTTCCTCCCTTCCTCCTCCTTCCTTTTTTTTACGATTTTCGATTTTTCTCTCGCCACCATGGATATATTCTCCACCCATTAAATAAATCCAATAAAAAGTTTCGATTCATTGGCGGGTGGAATAATATTTATGTGCGATAAAAAAGAAAAAAAGAAGAAGAAAAAAGCGAGTGGATTCATTGATATCGGCCAATGATATTTTTATACACGTCGATCGTCGATGTATTAAAAGTTTAATAAGAACGGGTTTGGGAAAAAAGGAGAAGAGGAAGGGCGTGCGAGCAGATGCCTTTAACCCGGCTCCGATGAAACCATTATTTCGAAACCGTCTACGCTCACGGCCACCCCTCGCCGCGATATTGGCGCTTTACGAATTTTTTCTCTTTTTGTTCTCATCGAAGAAAAGCCACTTCTGTCGTTTGTTTCCGCGGTTGTTTCCCAACCGCCTCGGGCCTCGTTCCCGTTCCAACCCCTCCAACTCGTAAGCCATTGTTCCTGCGTCGATACGTCCGCCTTTCCAATGAGAACAGAGGAACTCGCGAAACGATCCACCTTGCCTTCCTCCCAAACTTCCATTTCTTCCAAGAAAATCGTTATTCACGCGCCCAAAGTACACTTTCATCTAACCTCCCCTTCGGATGGATATTTACACGATGGATACCAATCATATTGTAAGTATTGAGTTAAATTAACACACGTTGTTTGTTTTTTTGCTTCGTGTATCTTTTATTAATTTAGAAAAATTTGTGTTTTTTTAAATTAACAAAAGACACGAAGCATGCAAATAATCAATGATAATTTCGTTTTGTGAATATGTAGACCATAATGGATTATATACGTGGAACGATTATTTTGTTACCAATTATTCTTGCTTTTAAATGTAATTTCGTAGTAAAATCAAAATATTCAAATTTTAGTTAGGTTCATTATTATATTATCTATATGTAATCCATTATGCTCTACATATATAAAAGAAATTTCATTAAAATTTACAGTAGATAAATTTTCTTGTAAAGGTGCGAATATATTTGACAATAAAATTGGAATAAAACTCTCGAGGATTGCTTTCGAAAGTTATTTCTCGTTAGTGGATATAATAAAAGTGTGACAATTGCTCTCGAATAATTATTCTTAACACAGTATCCGCTAACGAAAAATAATTAAGTTACTCTCGAGAGATTTCCAAATGTATTCACACCTAAAATAACATAAAAACAAAACTTTTGTAACTGATTGTTGTAATTGACATAGAAATAAATAATAATTTTTTCACACAGTAATTACATGGATTATTTTATTCACAGTGGATTGAACAATAGAAGAATAATGCTACGAAATTAGACAAAGCATCGGATGAATATTTTACGATCGGAGAAGTGAATCGCAATTTACGAATCATTGTGAATCAAGGATGGACGAAGGCCTGTATATGAATTGCATACGCGAAGAGAGCCAACCATTGCCGGACAGAAGAATCGTTGGAGGAAATTTTTACACGAAGAACTACGAGGAAGACACTCCCTTTTCGACTTGGCTACATAGAAGTGGCACGCCTGCCGGATGGTGATCACTCTCCCGTCTTCACCACGATGCTTTGACGGAGCCACTCTTTCCGCGCTGGCTGTTCGCGCTTTGCAAGACGGAAATCGAGCGTGCAAACGGCTTTCGTCCGATTCTCGTCGAACGCCCCATTAAAAAAGTACGCCGGCCAGCCTTCTCCGCCGAGGAAGCCAGAATCAAAGTGCGAAAGTTGCCTCTGCTAATCGGATCGTTAATCGGACCCCATGAACCGTGACACGAATCAAGCCTTCGTTAATTTACGCGATAAATATCGTATGAATGAATACATATATTTTCTTGTAATGAAATTGTAATATAATAAATTGTATATAATTTGTACAATATATTTTTTTGAAATAAATATTGAATTATTTAACATAAAAATTGTTATATTTCTTTTCCATCCCATATCCTATATATCCTAACCAAACTTTTTTCAAATCATCCAAAAATCCAGGATCTATACGCTATGAAATTACTTTTTTTATTTAATTTCAGGAGCAGAAAAAGAACGAATTTAAAACTATAAGTAACTATTTTTAAATGAAGATAAAACATAAGTACTATATACTTAATTCTTTTAAATATATATATATATAAATTCCTAAGTATTCTACGTCCATATTCTCCTGTAAAAAAGTCGAAAATTTGGGCGAGAAACTTTAAGAATTCGGTCTCTGTCGAAAAATTTTTAGTGCCACCTCTTTGCG
>NW_006264009.1:84428-86018 GCF_000469605.1 Apis dorsata
TTAAAAAGTCGATAATTCATAGTAGTGTTATCAATGTTTCAATTTTTTTTAATAATTCTGCATGCCACCTCTTCTAGAATTATATTTTCCTAATCAGAAATCGCAAAATTGACTGAAAATCCTGGCTGGCTATCCGAAAATTTTGAATCTTGAAATTTTTGGAATAATTTTCCGTTTTACCTCTTTATGTTTTATATTCTCCTTATACATCGTCGAAATTTTAGCAAAGTATTTGCCAAATTTTTCGATTTTGTAACAGGAGAATATAATCATAAAGGAGATTGCACGAATAATTTTTCCAAAATTTTCCCAATTCATAATTTTGTGCCGTTGGCAGAAATTTTCGATTGTATTTTACGATTTTGTATTAGGATAATATAATCTTATTAGAGGTATTACGCAGAAATTCTACTTACCTTTAATACTTACCTTTTATGCATATCTTTATCCGTATTGACCATTGGTACGTTTTTTTCAGGACCTGTATTTTCTTTTTTTTTTCAACATTTTACTTAATTCTAAATTAGTATAACGAATTTGGTGTTTTACTTACCCTTTATATGTTGATTTCTTATTGTTTTTTGTTGTAGAATCCATTTAATATTTCGTGAAAAAATATCTGGCAGTAAATAAAGATAAATATGAAAAAAATATCTAAATATATGATATATATATAAAAATATATCAATTAAAACTATGAAAATAAAAGTTAAAATCGAGAATTATATTCTCCTAAAAAAAATTGTAAAATTGATTGAAAATCCTGGCTGGCTATCCGAAAACTTTGAGTCTTAGAACTCCAGAAAATATTTCTTGTACCACCTCTTTATGTATCATATTCTCCTAATGATAAATTGATATTTTAGGCTATAAAATTTTTGCCCAATCTCTCAATTTTATAACAGGAGAATATAATCATAAAGCAAGTAGCACGTGAAATTTTTCAAGGATTTTCATAACTCAAAATTTTGTGCCATCGGCAGAAATTTTCTATTGTATTTTACAATTTTTTTATTAAGATAATATAATAGTCGAAGAATGACATGCGAAAATTTTTTTGAATTCAATGTTCTTATCTTTTATACTTTTTAATTTGATTCCATATTATCAGGAACTTATATATTTTAGTTTTTTTTTAATTTTGTAAATTTAGTTTAGTTTATTTTTCTTAATTTTGATACACTTACTTTTTTTCTATTTACTTTTTTCAGGAAATATTATTCAAAACTGAAAAAATAAATTTTAATATAGAAAAGAATAATCTAATAAATCAAAATTGTAATATTATATCTAATATTAAAAATATCCAATATTAAAAAAAATATATATAATACTTATACAAGCTTTATATTACGATTATAACGTGGCTATATAATATCCATTTAAAAATAGAATTCGTTTTTTGAAATAAATATTCTTCCTTTATTATTACTCTTTTGTTATTTATTTCTTAGAAAAATAAAAGTGCCATTAAACGTTTTTCGCTATTATGCTAGGCAATCTTTTATCAGAAAAGAAAAACTAAACTTTCTTCATTACAATGTAACAATATCGTTAACGAAAAAAAAAAAAAAAAAAGGGAAAAAAAAA